>NW_027590647.1:0-220213 GCF_964213995.1 Mustelus asterias
CTGGAGTGAGAGGGGCAACTTATGAAGGAGTGAGAGGGGCAGCTTATGCAGGAGTGAGAGGGGCAGCTTATGCAGGAGTGAGAGGGGCAGCTTATGCAGGAGTGAGAGGGGCAGCTTATGCAGGAGTGAGAGGGGCAGCTTATGCAGGAGTGAGAAGGGCAGCTTATGCAGGAGTGAGAGGGGCAGCTTATGCAGGAGTGAGAGGGGCAGCTTATGCAGGAGTGAGAGGGGCAGCTTATGCAAGGAGTGAGAGGAGGCAGCGTTATGCAGGAGTGAGAGGGGCAGCTTATGCAGGAGTGAGAGGGGCAAGCTTATGCAGGAGTGAGAGGGGCAGCTTATGCAGGAGTGAGAGGGGCAGCTTATGCAGGAGTGAGAGGGGCAGCTTATGCAGGAGTGAGAGGGGCAGCTTATGCAGGAGTGAGAGGGGCAGCTTATGCAGGAGTGAGAGGGGCAGCTTATGCAGGAGTGAGAGGGGCAGCTTATGCAGGAGTGAGAGGGGCAGCTTATGCAGGAGTGAGAGGGGCAGCTTATGCAGGAGTGAGAGGGGCAGCTTATGCAGGAGTGAGAGGGGGCAGCTTATGCAGGAGTGAGAGGGGCAGCTTATGCAGGAGTGAGAGGGGCAGCTTATGCAGGAGTGAGAGGGGCAGCTTATGCAGGAGTGAGAGGGGCAGCTTATGCAGGAGTGAGAGGGGCAGCTTATGCAGGAGTGAGAGGGGCAGCTTATGCAGGAGTGAGAGGGCAGCGTACGCAGGAGTGAGAGGGGCAGCGTACGCAGGAGTGGGTGGGAAGCTTCTGCAGGAGTGAGAGGAGCAGCGTAAGCAGGATTGAGAGGGGCCGTTGAAGCAGGAGTGAGAGGGGCAGCGTAAGCAAGAGTGAAGAGGGGCAGCGGAAGCAGGAGTGAAGAGGGCAGCGTAAGCAGGAGTGAGAGGGGCAGCGTAAGCAGGAGTGAGAGGGGCAGCGTAAGCAAGAGTGAAGAGGGGCAGCGTAAGCAGGAGTGAGAGGGGCAGCCGTAAGGAGGAGTGAGCAGAGCAGCGGAAGCAGGAGTGAGAGGGGCAGCGGAATCATGAGTGAGAGGGGCAGCGTAAGCAGGAGTGAGAGGGGCAGCGTAAGCAGGAGTGAGAGGGACAGCGTAAGCAGGAATGAGAGGGGCCAGCGTAAGCTGGAGTGAGAGGGGCAGCTTATGCAGGAGTGAGAGGGGCAGCGTAAGCAGGAGTGAGAGGGGCAGCGTAAGCAGGAGTGAGAGGGGCAGCTTATGCAGGAGTGAGAGAGGCAGCGTAAGCAGGAGTGAAGAGGGGCAGCGTAAGCAGGAGTGAGAGGGGCAGCGTAAGCAGGAGTGAAGAGGGGCAGCGTAAGCAGGAGTGAGGTGCAGCGTAAGCAGGAGTGAAGAGGGGCAGCGTAAGCAAGAGTGAAGAGGGGCAGCGTAAGCAAGAGTGAAGAGGGGCAGCGTAAGCAGGAGTGAGAGGGGCAGCGTAAGCAGAGTGAGAGGGGCAGCGTAAGCAGGAGTGAGAGGGGCAGCTTATGCAGGAGTGAGAGAGGCAGCGTAAGCAGGAGTGAGAGGGGCTGCTTATGCAGGAGTGAGAGGGGCAGCTTATGCAGGAGTGAGAGAGGCAGCGTAAGCAGGAGTGAGAGGTGCAGCGTAAGCAGGAGTGAGAAGGGCAGCTTATGCAGGAGTGAGCGGGGCAGCGTAAGCACGAGTGACGGGCAAGGGAAGGCAGGAGTGAGGGGCAGCGTAAGCAGGAGTGTGAGGGGCAGCGTAAGCAGGAGTGAGAGGGGCGGCGTAAGCAGGAGTGAGAGGGGCGGCGTGAGCAGGAGTGAGAGGGGCGGCGTAAGCAGGAGTGAGAGGGGCGGCGTAAGCAGGAGTGAGAGGGGCAGCGTAAGCAGGATGGAGAGGGGCAGCGTAAGCAGGAGTGAGAGGGGCAGCGTAAGCAGTAGTGAGAGGGGCAGCGTAAGCAGGAGTGAGAGGGGCAGCGTAAGCAGGAGTGAGAGGGGCAGCGTAAGCAGGAGTGAGAGAGGCAGGGTAAGCAGGAGTGAGAGGGGCAGCGTAAGCAGGAGTGAGAGGGGCAGCGTAAGCAGGAGTGAGAGGGGCAGCGTCAGCAGGAGTGAGAGGGGCACCGTAAGCAGGAGTGAGAGGGGCAGCGTAAGCAGGAGTGAGAGGGGCAGCGTAAGCAGGAGTGAGAGGGGCAGCGTAAGCAGGAGTGAGAGGGGCAGCGTAAGCAGAAGTGAGAGGGGCAGCGTAAGCAGGAGTGAGAGGGGCAGCGTAAGCAGGAGTGAGAGGGGCAGCGTAAGCAGGAGTGAGAGGGGCAGCGTAAGCAGGAGTGAGAGGGGCAGCGTAAGCAGGAGTGAGAGGGGCAGCTTAGCAGGAGTGAGAGGGGCAGCGTAAGCAGGAGTGAGAGGGGCAGCGTAAGCAGGACTGAGGGGCAGGAGTGAGGAGGGCAGCTTCTGCAGGAGTGAGAGGGGCAGCGTATGCAGGAGTGAGAGGGGCAGCGTATGCAGGAGTGAGAGGGGCAGCGTATGCAGGAGTGAGAGGGGCAGCTTATGCAGGAGTGAGAGGGGCAGCGTAAGCAGGAGTGAGAGGGGCAGCGTAAGCAGCCTTGTGAGGGGCAGAGCAAGCACTAGTGAGAGGTGCAGCGTAAGCAGGCTTGTGAGGGGCAGAGCAAGCAGGAGTGTGAGGGGCAGCTTCTGCAGGAGTGTGAGGGGCAGCCTATGCAGGAGTGAAAGGGGCAGCCTATGCAGGAGTGAGAGGGGCAGCCTATGCAGGAGTGAGAGGGGCAGCGTAAGCAGGAGTGAGAGGGGAGGCGGAAGCAGGAATGAGAGGGGCAGCGTAAGCAGGAGTGAGAGGGGCAGCTTATGCAGGAGTGAGAGGGGCAGCTTATGCAGGAGTGAGAGGGGCAGCTTATGCAGGAGTGAGAGAGGCAGCGTATGCAGGAGTGGGAGGGGAAGCTGATGCAGGAGTGAGAGGAGCAGCGTAAGCAGGATTGAGAGGGGCCGTTGAAGCAGGAGTGAGAGGGGCAGCTTAAGCAAGAGTGAAGAGGGGCAGCGTAAGCAGGAGTGAGAGGGGCATGGTAAGCAGGAGTGAGCAGAGCAGCGGAAGCAGGAGTGGAGGGGCAGCGGAATCATGAGTGAGAGGGGCAGCTTATGCAGGAATGAGAGCGACAGCGTAAGCAGGAGTGAGAGGGGCAGCGTAAGCAGGAGTGAGAGGGGCAGCGTAAGCAGGAGTGAGAGGGGCAGGAGTGAGAAGGGCAGCTTCTGCAGGAGTGTGAGGGGCAGCCTAAGCAGGAGTGAGAGGGGAGGCGTAAGCAGGAATGAGACAGGCAGCGTATGCAGGAGTGCGAGGGGCAGCTTATGCAGGAGTGAGAGGGGCAGCGTAAGCAGGAGTGAGAGGGGAGGCGTAAGCAGGAATGAGAGGGGCAGCGTAACTGGAGTGAGAGGGGCAGCTTATGCAGGAGTGAGAGGGGCAGCTTATGCAGGAGTGAGAGGGGCAGCTTATGCAGGAGTGAGAGGGGCAGCTTATGCAGGAGTGAGAGGGGCAGCTTATGCAGGAGTGAGAGGGGCAGCTTATGCAGGAGTGAGAGGGGCAGCTTATGCAGGAGTGAGAGGGGCAGCTTATGCAGGAGTGAGAGGGGCAGCTTATGCAGGAGTGAGAGGGGCAGCTTATGCAGGAGTGAGAGGGGCAGCTTATGCAGGAGTGAGAGGGGCAGCTTATGCAGGAGTGAGAGGGGCAGCTTATGCAGGAGTGAGAGGGGCAGCTTATGCAGGAGTGAGAGGGGCAGCTTATGCAGGAGTGAGAGGGGCAGCTTCTGCAGGAGTGAGAGGGGCAGCTTCTGCAGGAGTGAGAGGGGCAGCTTATGCAGGAGTGAGAGGGGCAGCTTATGCAGGAGTGAGAGGGGCAGCATAAGCAGGAGTGAGAGGGGCAGCGTACGCAGGAGTGAGAGGGGCAGCGTACGCAGGAGTGGGTGGGAAGCTTCTGCAGGAGTGAGAGGAGCAGCGTAAGCAGGATTGAGAGGGGCCGTTGAAGCAGGAGTGAGAGGGGCAGCGGAAGCAAGAGTGAAGAGGGGCAGCGTAAGCAGGAGTGAAGAGGGGCAGCGTCAGCAGGAGTGAGAGGGGCAGTGTAAGCAGGAGTGAGAGGGGCAGCGTAAGCAAGAGTGAAGAGGGGCAGCGTAAGCAGGAGTGAGAGGGGCAGCGTAAGGAGGAGTGAGCAGAGCAGCGGAAGCAGGAGTGAGAGGGGCAGCGGAATCATGAGTGAGAGGGGCAGCGTAAGCAGGAGTGAGAGGGGCAGCGTAAGCAGGAGTGAGAGGGACAGCGTAAGCAGGAGTGAGAGGGGAGGCGTAAGCAGGAATGAGAGGGGCAGCGTAAGCTAGAGTGAGAGGGGCAGCTTATGCAGGAGTGAGAGGGGCAGCGTAAGCAGGAGTGAGAGGGGCAGCGTAAGCAGGAGTGAGAGGGGCAGCTTATGCAGGAGTGAGAGAGGCAGCGGAAGCAGGAGTGAAGAGGGGCAGCGTAAGCAGGAGTGAGAGGGGCAGCGTAAGCAGGAGTGAAGAGGGGCAGCGTAAGCAGGAGTGAGAGGGGCAGCGTAAGCAGGAGTGAGAGGGGCAGCGTAAGCAAGAGTGAAGAGGGGCAGCGTACGCAGGAGTGAGAGGGGCAGCGTAAGCAGGAGTTAGAGGGGCAGCGTAAGCAGGAGTGAGAGGGGCAGCGTAAGCAGGAGTGAGAGGGGCAGCTTATGCAGGAGTGAGAGAGGCAGCGTAAGCAGGAGTGAGAGGGGCAGCTTATGCAGGAGTGAGAGAGGCAGCGTAAGCAGGAGTGAGAGGGGCAGCTTATGCAGGAGTGAGAGAGGCAGCGTAAGCAGGAGTGAGAGGTGCAGCGTAAGCAGGAGTGAGAAGGGCAGCTTATGCAGGAGTGTGCGGGGCAGCGTAAGCACGAGTGACGGGCAAGGGAAGGCAGGAGTGTGAGGGGCAGCGTAAGCAGGAGTGTGAGGGGCAGCGGAAGCAGGAGTGTGAGGGGCAGCGTAAGCAGGAGTGTGAGGGGCGGCGCAAGCAGGAGTGAGAGGGGCGGCGTAAGCAGGAGTGAGAGGGGCGGCGTAAGCAGGAGTGAGAGGGGCGGCGTAAGCAGGAGTGAGAGGGGCGGCGTAAGCAGGAGTGAGAGGGGCGGCGTAAGCAGGAGTGAGAGGGGCGGCGTAAGCAGGAGTGAGAGGGGCGGCGTAAGCAGGAGTGAGAGGGGCGGCGTAAGCAGGAGTGAGAGGGGCGGCGTAAGCAGGAGTGAGAGGGGCGGCGTAAGCAGGAGTGAGAGGGGCAGCGTAAGCAGGAGTGAGAGGGGCAGCGTAAGCAGGAGTGAGAGGGGCAGCGTAAGCAGGAGTGAGAGGGGCAGCGTAAGCAGGAGTGAGAGGGGCAGCGTAAGCAGGAGTGAGAGGGGCAGCGTAAGCAGGAGTGAGAGGGGCAGCGTAAGCAGGAGTGAGAGGGGCAGCGTAAGCAGGAGTGAGAGGGGCAGCGTAAGCAGGAGTGAGAGGGGCTGCTTATGCAGGAGTGAGAGGGGCAGCTTATGCAGGAGTGAGAGAGGCAGCGTAAGCAGGAGTGAGAGGTGCAGCGTAAGCGGGAGTGAGAGTGGCAGCTTATGCGGGAGTGAGAGGGGCAGCTTATGCGGGAGTGAGAGGGGCAGCTGATGCGCGAGTGAGAGGGGCAGCTGATGCGGGAGTGAGAGGGGCAGCTGATGCGGGAGTGAGAGGGGCAGCGTAAGCAGGAGTGAGAGGGGCAGCGTAAGCAGGAGTGAGAGGGGCAGCGTAAGCAGGAGTGAGAGGGGCAGCGTAAGCAGGAGTGAGAGGGGCAGCGTAAGCAGGAGTGAGAGGGGCAGCGTAAGCAGGAGTGAGAGGGGCAGCGTGAGCAGGAGTGAGAGGGGCATCGTAAGCAGGAGTGAGAGGGGCAGCGTAAGCAGGACTGAGGGGCAGGAGTGAGGAGGGCAGCTTCTGCAGGAGTGAGAGGGGCAGCGTATGCAGGAGTGAGAGGGGCAGCGTATGCAGAAGTGAGAGGGGCAGCGTATGCAGGAGTGAGAGGGGCAGCTTATGCAGGAGTGAGAGGGGCAGCTTATGCAGGAGTGAGAGGGACAGCGTAAGCAGGAGTGAGGGGGAGGCGTAAGCTGGAGTGAGAGGGGCAGCGTAAGCTGGAGTGAGAGGGGCAGCTTATGCTGGAGTGAGAGGGGCAGCTTATGCTGGAGTGAGAGGGGCAGCGTATGCAGGAGTGGGAGGGGAAGCTGATGCAGGAGTGAGAGGAGCAGCGTAAGCAGGATTGAGAGGGGCCGTTGAAGCAGGAGTGAGAGGGGCAGCGTAAGCAAGAGTGAAGAGGGGCAGCGGAAGCAGGAGTGAGAGGGGCTGCGTAAGCAGGAGTGAGAGGGGCAGCGTAAGCAGGAGTGGGAGGGGCAGCGTAAGCAGGAGTGAGAGGGGCAGCGTAAGCAGGAGTGAGAGGGGCAGCGTAAGCAGGAGTGAGAGGGGCAGCGTAAGCAGGAGTGAGAGGGGCAGCGTAAGCAGGAGTGAGAGGGGCAGCGTAAGCAGGAGTGAGAGGGGCAGCGTAAGCAGGAGCGAGAGGGGCAGCGTAAGCAGGAGCGAGAGTGGCAGCGTAAGCAGGAGGGAGAGGGGCAGCGTAAGCAGGAGCGAGAGGGGCAGCGTAAGCAGGAGCGAGAGGGGCAGCGTAAGCAGGAGCGAGAGGGGCAGCGTAAGCAGGAGCGAGAGGGGCAGCGTAAGCAGGAGCGAGAGGGGCAGCGTAAGCAGGAGCGAGAGGGGCAGCGTAAGCAGGAGCGAGAGGGGCAGCGTAAGCAGGAGCGAGAGGGGCAGCGTAAGCAGGAGCGAGAGGGGCAGCTTATGCAGGAGCGAGAGGGGCAGCGTAAGCAGGAGCGAGAGGGGCAGCGTAAGAAGGAGTGAGAGGGGCAGCGTAAGCAGGAGTGAGAGGGGCAGCGTAAGCAGGAGTGAGAGGGGCAGCGTAAGCAGGAGTGAGAGGGGCAGCGTAAGCAGGAGTGAGAGGGGCAGCGTAAGCAGGAGTGAGAGGGGCAGCGTAAGCAGGAGTGAGAGGGGCAGCGTAAGCAGGAGTGAGAGGGGCAGCGTAAGCAGGAGTGAGAGGGGCAGCGTAAGCAGGAGTGAGAGGGGCAGCGTAAGCAGGAGTGAGAGGGGCAGCGTAAGCAGGAGTGAGAGGGGCAGCGTAAGCAGGAGTGAGAGGGGCAGCGTAAGCAGGAGTGAGAGGGGCAGCGTAAGCAGGAGTGAGAGGGGCAGCGTAAGCAGGAGTGAGAGGGGCAGCGTAAGCAGGAGTGAGAGGGGCAGCGTAAGCAGGACTGAGGAGCAGGAGTGAGGAGGGCAGCTTCTGCAGGAGTGAGAGGGGCAGCGTATACAGGAGTGAGAGGGGCAGCTTATGCAGGAGTGAGAGGGGCAGCTTATGCAGGAGTGAGAGGGACAGCGTAAGCAGGAGTGAGGGGGAGGCGTAAGCTGGAGTGAGAGGGGCAGCGTAAGCTGGAGTGAGAGGGGCAGCTTATGCTGGAGTGAGAGGGGCAGCTTATGCTGGAGTGAGAGGGGCAGCGTATGCAGGAGTGGGAGGGGAAGCTGATGCAGGAGTGAGAGGAGCAGCGTAAGCAGGATTGAGAGGGGCCGTTGAAGCAGGAGTGAGAGGGGCAGCGTAAGCAAGAGTGAAGAGGGGCACCGTAAGCAGGAGTGAGAGGGGCAGCGTAAGCAGGAGTGAGAGGGGCAGCGTAAGCAGGAGTGAGAGGGGCAGCGTAAGCAGGAGTGAGAGGGGCAGCGTAAGCAGGAGTGAGAGGGGCAGCGTAAGCAGGAGTGAGAGGGGCAGCGTAAGCAGGAGTGAGAGGGGCAGCGTAAGCAGGAGTGAGAGGGGCAGCGTAAGCAGGAGTGAGAGGGGCAGCGTAAGCAGGAGTGAGAGGGGCAGCGTAAGCAGGAGTGAGAGGGGCAGCGTAAGCAGGAGTGAGAGGGGCAGCGTAAGCAGGAGTGAGAGGGGCAGCGTAAGCAGGAGTGAGAGGGGCAGCGTAAGCAGGAGTGAGAGGGGCAGCGTAAGCAGGAGTGAGAGGGGCAGCGTAAGCAGGAGTGAGAGGGGCAGCGTAAGCAGGAGTGAGAGGGGCAGCGTAAGCAGGAGTGAGAGGGGCAGCGTAAGCAGGAGTGAGAGGGGCAGCGTAAGCAGGAGTGAGAGGGGCAGCGTAAGCAGGAGTGAGAGGGGCAGCGTAAGCAGGAGTGAGAGGGGCAGCGTAAGCAGGAGTGAGAGGGGCAGCGTAAGCAGGAGTGAGAGGGGCAGCGTAAGCAGGAGTGAGAGGGGCAGCGTAAGCAGGAGTGAGAGGGGCAGCGTAAGCAGGAGTGAGAGGGGCAGCGTAAGCAGGAGTGAGAGGGGCAGCGTAAGCAGGAGTGAGAGGGGCAGCGTAAGCAGGAGTGAGAGGGGCAGCGTAAGCAGGAGTGAGAGGGGCAGCGTAAGCAGGAGTGAGAGGGGCAGCGTAAGCAGGAGTGAGAGGGGCAGCGGAATCATGAGTGAGAGGGGCAGCTTATGCAGGAGTGAGTGGGGCAGCGTAAGCAGGAGTGAGAGGGACAGCGTAAGCAGGAGTGAGAGGGGAGCCGAATGCAGGAGTGAGAGGGGCAGCGTAAGCTGGAGTGAGAGGGGCAGCTTATGCAGGAGTGAGAGGAGCAGCGTAAGCAGGAGTGAGAGGGGCAGCTTATGCAGGAGTGAGAGGGGCAGCTTATGCAGGAGTGAGAGAGGCAGCGTAAGCAGGAGTGAGAGGGGCTGCTTATGCAGGAGTGAGAGGGGCAGCGTAAGCAGGAATGAGATGGTCAGCGTAATCTGGAGTGAGAGGGGCAGCCTATGCGGGAGCGAGAGGGGCAGCGTAAGCTGGAGCAAGATGGGCAGCGTAAGCAGGAGCGAGAAGGCCAGCTTATGGAGGAGTGAGAGCGGCAGCTTGCGCAGGAGTGAGAGCGGCAGCTTGCGCAGGAGTGAGAGGGGCCGCGTAAGCAGGAGTGAGAGGGGCCTCGTAAGCAGGAGTGAGAGGGGCCGCGTAAGCAGGAGTGAGAGGGGAGGCGTAAGCAGGAATGAAAGGGGCAGCATTAGCTGGAGTGAGAGGGACAGCGTAAGCAGGAGTGAGAGGGGAGACGTAAGCAGGAGTGAGAGGGGCAGCTTATGCTGGAGTGAGAGGGGTAGCGTAAGCAGGATTGAGAGGGGCCGTTGAAGCAGGAGTGAGAGGGGCAGCGTAAGCAAGAGTGAAGAGGGGCAGCGTAAGCAGGAGTGAGAGGGGCAGCGTAAGGAGGAGTGAGCAGAGCAGCGGAAGCAGGAGTGAGAGGGGCAGCGGAATCATGAGTGAGAGGGGCAGCTTATGCTGGAATGAAAGCGACAGCGTAAGGAGTGAGAGGGGCAGCGTGAGCAGGAGTGAGAGGGGCAGCGTAAGCAGGACTGAGAGTGGCAGGAGTGAGAAGGGCAGCTTCTGCAGGAGTGTGAGGGGCAGCCCAAGCAGGAGTGAGAGGGGAGGCGTAAGCAGGAATGAGAGGGGCAGCGTATGCAGGAGTGAGAGGGGCAGTGTATGCAGGAGTGAGAGGGGCAGCTTATGCAGGAGTGAGAGGGGCAGCTTATGCAGGAGTGAGAGGGGCAGCTTATGCAGGAGTGAGAGGGACAGCGTAAGCAGGAGTGAGAGGGGAGGCGTGAGCAGGAATGAGAGGGGCAGCGTAAGCTGGAGTGAGAGGGGCAGCTTTTGCAGGAGTGAGAGGGGCAGCTTTTGCAGGAGTGAGAGGGGCAGCTTATGCAGGAGTGAGAGGGGCAGCTTATGCAGGAGTGAGAGGGGCAGCTTATGCAGGAGTGAGAGGGGCAGCTTATGCTGGAGTGAGAGGGGCAGCTTATGCTGGAGTGAGAGGGGCAGCTTATGCTGGAGTGAGAGGGGCAGCTTATGCTGGAGTGAGAGGGGCAGCTTATGCTGGAGTGAGAGGGGCAGCGTATGCAGGAGTGGTTGGGGAAGCTTATGCAGGAGTGAGAGGGGCCGTTGAAGCAGGAGTGAGAGGGGCAGCGTAAGCAAGAGTGAAGAGGGGCAGCGTAAGCATGAGTGAGAGGGGCAGCGTAAGCATGAGTGAGAGGGGCAGCGTAAGCATGAGTGAGAGGGGCAGCGTAAGCAAGAGTGAAGAGCGGCAGCGTAAGCAGGAGTGAGAGGGGCAGCTTAAGGAGGAGTGAGCAGAGCAGCGGAAGCAGGAGTGAAAGGGGCAGCGGAATCATGAGCGAGAGGGGCAGCTTATGCAGGAGTGAGAGGGGCAGCGTAAGCAGGAGTGAGAGGGACAGCGTAAGCAGAAGTGAGAGGGGAGGCGTAAGCAGGAATGAGAGGGGCAGCTTATGCAGGAGTGAGAGGGGCAGCGCAAGCAAGAGTGAAGAGGGGCAGCGTAAGCAGGAGTGAGAGGGGCAGCGTAAGCAGGAGTGAGAGGAGCAGCGTAAGCAGGAGTGAGAGGGGCAGCTTATGCAGGAGTGAGAGGGGCAGCTTATGCAGGAGTGAGAGAGGCAGCGTAAGCAGGAGTGAGATGGTCAGCGTAATCTGGAGTGAGAGGGGCAGCCTATGCGAGAGCGAGAGGGGCAGCGTAAGTTGGAGCAAGATGGGCAGCGCAAGCAGGAGCAAGATGGGCAGCGTAAGCAGGAGCGAGAAGGCCAGCTTATGGAGGAGTAAGAGCGGCAGCTTGCGCAGGAGTGAGAGCGGCAGCTTGTGCAGGAGTGAGAGGGGCCGCGTAAGCAGGAGTGAGAGGGGCCGCGCAAGCAGGAGTGAGAGGGGCCGCGTAAGCAGGAGTGAGGGGGGCCGCGTAAGCAGGAGTGAGAGAGGCCGCGTAAGCAGGAGTGAGAGGGGCCGCGTAAGCAGGAGTGAGAGGGGCCGCGTAAGCAGGAGTGAGAGGGGCCGCGTAAGCAGGAGTGAGAGGGGCCGCGTAAGCAGGAGTGAGAGGGGCCGCGTAAGCAGGAGTGAGAGGGGCCGCGTAAGCAGGAGTGAGAGGCGCCGCGTAAGCAGGAGTGAGAGGCGCCGCGTGAGCAGGCGTGAGAGGGGACGCGTGAGCAGGAGTGAGAGGGGCCGCGTGAGCTGGAGTGAGAGGGGCCGCGTGAGCAGGAGTGAGAGGGGCCGCGTGAGCAGGAGTGAGAGGGGCCGCGTGAGCAGGAGTGAGAGGGGCCGCGTGAGCAGGAGTGAGAGGGGCCGCGTGAGCAGGAGTGAGAGGGGTCGCGTGAGCAGGAGTGAGAGGGGTCGCGTGAGCAGGAGTGAGAGGGGCCGCGTGAGCAGGAGTGAGAGGGGCCGCGTGAGCAGGAGTGAGAGGGGCCGCGTGAGCAGGAGTGAGAGGGGCCGCGTGAGCAGGAGTGAGAGGGGCCGCGTGAGCAGGAGTGAGAGGGGCCGCGTGAGCAGGAGTGAGAGGGGCCGCGTGAGCAGGAGTGAGAGGGGCCGCGTGAGCAGGAGTGAGAGGGGCCGCGTGAGCAGGAGTGAGAGGGGCCGCGTGAGCAGGAGTGAGAGGGGCCGCGTGAGCAGGAGTGAGAGGGGCCGCGTGAGCAGGAGTGAGAGGGGCCGCGTGAGCAGGAGTGAGAGGGGCCGCGTGAGCAGGAGTGAGAGGGGCCGCGTGAGCAGGAGTGAGAGGGGCCGCGTGAGCAGGAGTGAGAGGGGCCGCGTGAGCAGGAGTGAGAGGGGCCGCGTGAGCAGGAGTGAGAGGGGCCGCGTGAGCAGGAGTGAGAGGGGCCGCGTGAGCAGGAGTGAGAGGGGCCGCGTGAGCAGGAGTGAGAGGGGCCGCGTAAGCAGGAGTGAGAGGGGCCGCGTGAGCAGGAGTGAGAGGGGCCGCGTAAGCAGGAGCGAGAGGGGGAGCGTAAGCAGGAGCGAGAGGGGCAGCAGAATCAGGAGTGAGAGGGTCAGCGGAATCAGGAGGGAGAGGGGCAGCGTAAGCTGGAGTGAGAGGGTCAGCGGAATCAGGAGGGAGAGGGGCAGCGTAAGCTGGAGTGACAGGGGCAGCTTATGCAGGAGTGAGAGGGGCAGCGTAAGCAGGAGTGAGAGGGGCAGCGTAAGCAGGAGTGAGAGGGGCAGCGTAAGCAGGAGTGAGAGGGGCAGCGTATGCAGGAGTGAGAGGGGCAGCGTATGCAGGAGTGAGAGGGGCAGCTTATGCAGGAGTGAGAGGGGCAGCTTATGCAGGAGTGAGAGGGGCAGCTTATGCAGGAGTGGGAGGTGCAGCGTAAGCAGGAGTGAGAGGGGCAGCGTAAGCAGGAGTGAGAGGGGCAGCGTAAGCAGGAGTGAGAGGGGCAGCTTATGCAGGAGTGAGAGGGGCAGCTTATGCTGGAGTGAGAGGGGCAGGTTATGCTGGAGTGAGAGGGGCAGCTTATGCTGGAGTGAGAGGGGCAGCTTATGCTGGAGTGAGAGGGGCAGCGTATGCAGGAGTGGTTGGGGAAGCTTATGCAGGAGTGAGAGGGGCAGCGTAAGCAGGAGTGAGAGGGGCAGCGTAAGCATGAGTGAGAGGGGCAGCGAAAGCAAGAGTGAAGAGCGGCAGCGTAAGCAGGAGTGAGAGGGGCAGCTTATGCAGGAGTGAGAGGGGCAGCTTATGCAGGAGTGAGAGGGGCCGCGTAAGCAGGAGTGAGAGGGGCCGCGCAAGCAGGAGTGAGAGGGGCCGCGTAAGCAGGAGTGAGAGGGGCCGCGTAAGCAGGAGTGAGAGTGGCCGCGTAAGCAGAAGTGAGAGGGGCCGCGTAAGCAGAAGTGAGAGGGGCCGCGTAAGCAGGAGTGAGAGGCGCAGCGTAAGCAGGAGTGAGAGGGGCCGCGTAAGCAGGAGTGAGAGGGGCCGCGTAAGGAGGAGTGAGCAGAGCAGCCGGAGCAGGAGTGAGAGGGGCCGCGTAAGCAGGAGTGAGAGGGGCCGCGTAAGCAGGAGTGAGAGGGGCCGCGTAAGCAGGAGTGAGAGGGGCCGCGTAAGCAGGAGTGAGAGGGGCCGCGTAAGCAGGAGTGAGAGTGGCCGCGTAAGCAGGAGTGAGAGGGGCCGCGTAAGCAGGAGTGAGAGGGGCCGCGTAAGCAGGAGTGAGAGGGGCCGCGTATGCAGGAGTGAGAGGGGCCGCGTAAGCAGGAGTGAGAGGGGCCGCGTAAGCACGAGTGAGAGGGGCCGCGTGAGCAGGAGTGAGAGGGGCCGCGTGAGCAAGAGAGAGAGGGGCCGCGTGAGCAGGAGTGAGAGGGGCCGCGTGAGCAGGAGTGAGAGGGGCCGCGTGAGCAGGAGTGAGAGGGGCCGCGTAAGCAGGAGCGAGAGGGGCCGCGTAAGCAGGAGCGAGAGGGGCCACGTAAGCAGGAGCGAGAGGGGCCGCGTAAGCAGGAGCGAGAGGGGCCGCGTAAGCAGGAGCGAGAGGGGCCGCGTAAGCAGAAGTGAGAGGGGCCGCGTAAGCAGGAGTGAGAGGCGCAGCGTAAGCAGGAGTGAGAGGGGCCGCGTAAGCAGGAGTGAGAGGGGCCGCGTAAGGAGGAGTGAGCAGAGCAGCCGGAGCAGGAGTGAGAGGGGCCGCGTAAGCAGGAGTGAGAGGGGCCGCGTAAGCAGGAGTGAGAGGGGCCGCGTAAGCAGGAGTGAGAGGGGCCGCGTAAGCAGGAGTGAGAGGGGCCGCGTAAGCAGGAGTGAGAGGGGCCGCGTAAGCAGGAGTGAGAGGGGCCGCGTAAGCAGGAGTGAGAGTGGCCGCGTAAGCAGGAGTGAGAGGGGCCGCGTAAGCAGGAGTGAGAGGGGCCGCGTAAGCAGGAGTGAGAGGGGCCGCGTATGCAGGAGTGAGAGGGGCCGCGTAAGCAGGAGTGAGAGGGGCCGCGTAAGCAGGAGTGAGAGGGGCCGCGTGAGCAGGAGTGAGAGGGGCCGCGTGAGCAGGAGTGAGAGGGGCCGCGTGAGCAGGAGTGAGAGGGGCCGCGTGAGCAAGAGAGAGAGGGGCCGCGTGAGCAGGAGTGAGAGGGGCCGCGTGAGCAGGAGTGAGAGGGGCCGCGTGAGCAGGAGTGAGAGGGGCAGCTTATGCAGGAGTGAGAGGGGCAGCTTATGCAGGAGTGAGAGAGGCAGCGTATGCAGGAGTGGGAGGGGAAGCTGATGCAGGAGTGAGAGGAGCAGCGTAAGCAGGATTGAGAGGGGCTGTTGAAGCAGGAGTGAGAGGGGCAGCTTAAGCAAGAGTGAAGAGGGGCAGCGTAAGCAGGAGTGAGAGGGGCAGCGTAAGGAGGAGTGAGCAGAGCAGCGGAAGCAGGAGTGGAGGGGCAGCGGAATCATGAGTGAGAGGGGCAGCTTATGCAGGAATGAGAGCGACAGCGTAAGCAGGAGTGAGAGGGGCAGCGTAAGCAGGAGTGAGAGGGGCAGCGTAAGCAGGAGTGAGAGGGGCAGCGTAAGCAGGAGTGAGAGGGGCAGCGTAAGCAGGAGTGAGAGGGGCAGCGTAAGCAGGAGTGAGAGGGGCAGCGTAAGCAGGAGTGAGAGGGGCAGCGTAAGCAGGAGTGAGAGGGGCAGGAGTGAGAAGGGCAGCTTCTGCAGGAGTGTGAGGGGCAGCCTAAGCAGGAATGAGAGGGGAGGCGTAAGCAGGAATGAGAGGGGCAGCGTATGCAGGAGTGCGAGGGGCAGCTTATGCAGGAATGAGAGGGGCAGCGTAAGCAGGAGTGAGAGGGGAGGCGTAAGCAGGAATGAGAAGGGCAGCGTAACTGGAGTGAGAGGGGCAACTTATGAAGGAGTGAGAGGGGCAGCTTATGCAGGAGTGAGAGGGGCAGCTTATGCAGGAGTGAGAGGGGCAGCTTATGCAGGAGTGAGAGGGGCAGCTTATGCAGGAGTGAGAGGGGCAGCTTATGCAGGAGTGAGAGGGGCAGCTTATGCAGGAGTGAGAGGGGCAGCTTATGCAGGAGTGAGAGGGGCAGCTTATGCAGGAGTGAGAGGGGCAGCTTATGCAGGAGTGAGAGGGGCAGCGTAAGCAGGAGTGAGAGGGGCAGCGTAAGCAGGAGTGAGAGGGGCAGTTTATGCAGGAGTGAGAGGGGCAGCTTATGCAGGAGTGAGAGAGGCAGCGTAAGCAGGAGTGAGAGGTGCAGCATAAGCAGGAGTGAGAGGGGCAGCGTACGCAGGAGTGAGAGGGGCAGCGTACGCAGGAGTGAGAGGGGCAGCGTACGCAGGAGTGGGTGGGAAGCTTCTGCAGGAGTGAGAGGAGCAGCGTAAGCAGGATTGAGAGGGGCCGTTGAAGCAGGAGTGAGAGGGGCAGCGTAAGCAAGAGTGAAGAGGGGCAGCGTAAGCAGGAGTGAAGAGGGGCAGCGTAAGCAGGAGTGAGAGGGGCAGCGTAAGCAGGAGTGAGGAGGGGCAGCGTAAGCAGGAGTGAGAGGGGCAGGGTACGCAGGAGAGAGCAGAGCAGCGGAAGCAGGAGTGAGAGGGGCAGCGGAATCATGAGTGAGAGGGGCAGCGTAAGCAGGAGTGAGAGGGGCAGCGTAAGCAGGAGTGAGAGGGACAGCTTATGCAGGAGTGAGAGAGGCAGCGTATGCAGGAGTGAGAGGGGCTGCTTATGCAGGAGTGAGAGGGGCAGCTTATGCAGGAGTGAGAGAGGCAGCGTATGCAGGAGTGAGAGGTGCAGCGTAAGCAGGAGTAAGAAGGGCAGCTTATGCAGGAGTGAGCGGGGCAGCGTACGCACGAGTGACGGGCAAGGGAAGGCAGGAGTGTGAGGGGCAGCGTAAGCAGGAGTGTGAGGGGCAGCGTAAGCAGGAGTGTGAGGGGCAGCGTAAGCAGGAGTGTGAGGGGCAGCGTAAGCAGGAGTGAGAGGGGCAGCGTAAGCAGGAGTGAGAGGGGCGGCGTAAGCAGGAGTGAGAGGGGCGGCGTAAGCAGGAGTGAGTGGGGCGGCGTAAGCAGGAGTGAGAGGGGCAGCGTAAGCAGGAGTGAGAGGGGCAGCGTAAGCAGGAGTGAGAGGGGCAGCGTAAGAAGGAGTGAGAGGGGCAGCGTAAGCAGGAGTGAGAGGGGCAGCGTAAGCAGGAGTGAGAGGGGGAGCGTAAGCAGGAGTGAGAGGGGCAGCGTAAGCAGGAGTGAGAGGGGCAGCGTAAGCAGGAGTGAGAGGGGCAGCGTAAGCAGGAGTGAGAGGGGCAGCGTAAGCAGGAGTGAGAGGGGCAGCGTAAGCAGGAGTGAGAGGGGCAGCGTAAGCAGGAGTGAGAGGGGCAGCGTAAGCAGGAGTGAGAGGGGCAGCGTAAGCAGGAGTGAGAGGGGCAGCGTAAGCAGGAGTGAGAGGGGCAGCGTAAGCAGGAGTGAGAGGGGCAGCGTAAGCAGGAGTGAGAGGGGCAGCGTAAGCAGGAGTGAGAGGGGCAGCGTAAGCAGGAGTGAGAGGGGCAGCGTAAGCAGGAGTGAGAGGGGCAGCGTAAGCAGGAGTGAGAGGGGCAGCGTAAGCAGGAGTGAGAGGGGCAGCGTAAGCAGGAGTGAGAGGGGCAGCGTAAGCAGGAGTGAGAGGGGCAGCGTAAGCAGGAGTGAGAGGGGCAGCGTAAGCAGGAGTGAGAGGGGCAGCGTAAGCAGGAGTGAGAGGGGCAGCGTAAGCAGGAGTGAGAGGGGCAGCGTAAGCAGGAGTGAGAGGGGCAGCGTAAGCAGGAGTGAGAGGGGCAGCGTAAGCAGGAGTGAGAGGGGCAGCGTAAGCAGGAGTGAGAGGGGCAGCGTAAGCAGGAGTGAGAGGGGCAGCGTAAGCAGGAGTGAGAGGGGCAGCGTAAGCAGGAGTGAGAGGGGCAGCGTAAGCAGGAGTGAGAGGGGCAGCGTAAGCAGGAGTGAGAGGGGCAGCGTAAGCAGGAGTGAGAGGGGCAGCGTAAGCAGGAGTGAGAGGGGCAGCGTAAGCAGGAGTGAGAGGGGCAGCGTAAGCAGGAGTGAGAGGGGCAGCGTAAGCAGGAGTGAGAGGGGCAGCGTAAGCAGGAGTGAGAGGGGCAGCGTAAGCAGGAGTGAGAGGGGCAGCGTAAGCAGGAGTGAGAGGGGCAGCGTAAGCAGGAGTGAGAGGGGCAGCGTAAGCAGGAGTGAGAGGAGCAGCGTAAGCAGGATTGAGAGGGGCCGTTGAAGCAGGAGTGAGAGGGGCAGCGTAAGCAAGAGTGAAGAGGGGCAGCGTAAGCAGGAGTGAAGAGGGGCAGCGTAAGCAGGAGTGAGAGGGGCAGCGTAAGCAGGAGTGAGAGGGGCAGCGTAAGCAAGAGTGAAGAGGGGCAGCGTAAGCAGGAGTGAGAGGGGCAGGGTACGCAGGAGTGAGCAGAGCAGCGGAAGCAGGAGTGAGAGGGGCAGCGGAATCATGAGTGAGAGGGGCAGCGTAATCAGGAGTGAGAGGGGCAGCGTAAGCAGGAGTGAGAGGGACAGCGTAAGCAGGAGTGAGAGGGGAGGCGTAAGCAGGAATGAGAGGGGCAGCTTATGCAGGAGTGAGAGGGGCAGCTTATGCAGGAGTGAGAGGGGCAGCGGAAGCAGGAGTGAGAGGGGCAGCGTAAGCAGGAGTGAGAGGGGCAGCTTATGCAGGAGTGAGAGAGGCAGCGTCAGCAGGAGTGAAGAGGGGCAGCGTAAGCAGGAGTGAGAGGGGCAGCGTAAGCAGGAGTGAAGAGGGGCAGCGTATGCAGGAGTGAGAGGGGCAGCGTAAGCAGGAGTGAGAGGGGCAGCGTAAGCAAGAGTGAAGAGGGGCAGCGTAAGCAGGAGTGAGAGGGGCAGCGTAAGCAGGAGTGAGAGGGGCAGCGTAAGCAGGAGTGAGAGGGGCAGCTTATGCAGGAGTGAGAGAGGCAGCGTATGCAGGAGTGAGAGGGGCTGCTTATGCAGGAGTGAGAGGGGCAGCTTATGCAGGAGTGAGAGAGGCAGCGTATGCAGGAGTGAGAGGTGCAGCGTAAGCAGGAGTAAGAAGGGCAGCTTATGCAGGAGTGAGCGGGGCAGCGTACGCACGAGTGACGGGCAAGGGAAGGCAGGAGTGAGAGGGGCAGCGTAAGCAGGAGTGAGAGGGGCAGCGTAAGCAGGAGTGAGAGGGGCAGCGTAAGCAGGAGTGAGAGGGGCAGCGTAAGCAGGAGTGAGAGGGGCAGCGTAAGCAGGAGTGAGAGGGGCAGCGTAAGCAGGAGTGAGAGGGGCAGCGTAAGCAGGAGTGAGAGGGGCAGCGTAAGCAGGAGTGAGAGGGGCAGCGTAAGCAGGAGTGAGAGGGGCAGCGTAAGCAGGAGTGAGAGGGGCAGCGTAAGCAGGAGTGAGAGGGGCAGCGTAAGCAGGAGTGAGAGGGGCAGCGTAAGCAGGAGTGAGAGGGGCAGCGTAAGCAGGAGTGAGAGGGGCAGCGTAAGCAGGAGTGAGAGGGGCAGCGTAAGCAGGAGTGAGAGGGGCAGCGTAAGCAGGAGTGAGAGGGGCAGCGTAAGCAGGAGTGAGAGGGGCAGCGTAAGCAGGAGTGAGAGGGGCAGCGTAAGCAGGAGTGAGAGGGGCAGCGTAAGCAGGAGTGAGAGGGGCAGCGTAAGCAGGAGTGAGAGGGGCAGCGTAAGCAGGAGTGAGAGGGGCAGCGTAAGCAGGAGTGAGAGGGGCAGCGTAAGCAGGAGTGAGAGGGGCAGCGTAAGCAGGAGTGAGAGGGGCAGCGTAAGCAGGAGTGAGAGGGGCAGCGTAAGCAGGAGTGAGAGGGGCAGCGTAAGCAGGAGTGAGAGGGGCAGCGTAAGCAGGAGTGAGAGGGGCAGCGTAAGCAGGAGTGAGAGGGGCAGCGTAAGCAGGAGTGAGAGGGGCAGCGTAAGCAGGAGTGAGAGGGGCAGCGTAAGCAGGAGTGAGAGGGGCAGCGTAAGCAGGAGTGAGAGGGGCAGCGGAATCATGAGTGAGAGGGGCAGCTTATGCAGGAGTGAGTGGGGCAGCGTAAGCAGGAGTGAGAGGGACAGCTTAAGCAGGAGTGAGAGGGGAGGCGAATGCAGGAGTGAGAGGGGCAGCGCAAGCTGGAGTGAGAGGGGCAGCTTATGCAGGAGTGAGAGGAGCAGCGTAAGCAGGAGTGAGAGGGGCATCTTATGCAGGAGTGAGAGGGGCAGCTTATGCAGGATTGAGAGAGGCAGCGTAAGCAGGAGTGAGAGGGGCTGCTTATGCAGGAGTGAGAGGGGCAGCGTAAGCAGGAATGAGATGGTCAGCGTAATCTGGAGTGAGAGGGGCAGCCTATGCGGGAGCGAGAGGGGCACCGTAAGCTGGAGCAAGATGGGCAGCGTAAGCAGGAGCGAGAAGGCCAGCTTATGGAGGAGTGAGAGCGGCAGCTTGCGCAGGAGTGAGAGCGGCAGCTTGCGCAGGAGTGAGAGGGGCCTCGTAAGCAGGAGTGAGAGGGGCCTCGTAAGCAGGAGTGAGAGGGGCCGCGTAAGCAGGGGTGAGAGGGGAGGCGTAAGCAGGAATGAAAGGGGCAGCATAAGCAGGAGTGAGAGGGACAGCGTAAGCAGGAGTGAGAGGGGAGGCGGAAGCAGGAGTGAGAGGGGCAGCTTATGCTGGAGTGAGAGGGGTAGCGTAAGCAGGATTGAGAGGGGCCGTTGAAGCAGGAGTGAGAGGGGCAGCGTAAGCAAGAGTGAAGAGGGGTAGCGTAAGCAGGAGTGAGAGGGGCAGCGTAAGGAGGAGGGAGCAGAGCAGCGGAAGCAGGAGTGAGAGGGGCAGCGGAATCATGAGTGAGAGGGGCAGCTTATGCAGGAATGAAAGCGACAGCGTACGGAGTGAGAGGGGCAGCGTGAGCAGGAGTGAGAGGGGCAGCGTGGGCAGGAGTGAGAAGGGCAGCTTCTGCAGGAGTGTGAGGGGCAGCCCAAGCAGGAGTGAGAGGGGAGGCGTAAGCAGGAATGAGAGGGGCAGCGTATGCAGGAGGGAGAGGGGCAGTGTATGCAGGAGTGAGAGGGGCAGCTTACGCAGGAGTGAGAGGGGCAGCTTATGCAGGAGTGAGAGGGGCAGCTTATGCAGGAGTGAGAGGGGCAGTTTATGCTGGAGTGAGAGGGGCAGCTTATGCTGGAGTGAGAGGGGCAGCTTATGCTGGAGTGAGAGGGGCAGCTTATGCTGGAGTGAGAGGGGCAGCTTATGCTGGAGTGAGAGGGGCAGCTTATGCTGGAGTGAGAGGGGCAGCTTATGCTGGAGTGAGAGGGGCAGCTTATGCTGGAGTGAGAGGGGCAGCTTATGCTGGAGTGAGAGGGGCAGCGTATGCAGGAGTGAGAGGGGCAGCGTATGCAGGAGTGGTTGGGGAAGCTTACGCAGGAGTGAGAGGAGCAGCGTAAGCAGGATTGAGAGGGGCCGTTGAAGCAGAAGTGAGAGGGGCAGCGGAATCATGAGCGAGAGGGGCAGCGTATGCAGGAGTGAGAGGGGCAGCGTAAGCAGGAGTGAGAGGGACAGCGTAAGCAGAAGTGAGAGGGGAGGCGTAAGCAGGAATGAGAGGGGCAGCGGAAGCTGGAGTGAGAGGAGCAGCGTAAGCAGGAGTGAGAGGGGCAGCTTATGCAGGAGTGAGAGGGGCAGCTTATGCAGGAGTGAGAGAGGCAGCGTAAGCAGGAGTGAGATGGTCAGCGTAATCTGGAGTGAGAGGGGCAGCCTATGCGAGAGCGAGAGGGGCAGCTTATGCAGGAGTGAGAGGGGCAGCTTATGCAGGAGTGAGAGGGGCAGCGTAAGCAGGTGTGAGAGGGGCAGCGTATGCAGGAGTGAGAGGGGCAGCTTCTGCAGGCGTGAGAGGGGCAGCTTATGCAGGAGTGAGAGGGGCAGCTTATGCAGGAGTGGGAGGTGCAGCGTAAGCAGGAGTGAGAGAGGCAGCGCAAGCAGGAGTGAGAGGGGCAGCGTAAGCAGGAGTGAGAGGGGCAGCTTATGCTGGAGTAAGAGCGGCAGCGTATGCAGGAGTGGGTGGGGCAGCTTATGCAGGAGTGAGAGGAGCAGCGTAAGCAGGAGTGAGAAGGGCCGTTGAAGCAGGAGTGAGAGGGGCCGCGTAAGCAGGAGTGAGAGGGGCAGCGTAAGCAGGAGTGAGAGGGGCAGCGTAAGCAGGACTGAGGGGCAGGAGTGAGGAGGGCAGCTTCTGCAGGAGTGAGAGGGGCAGCGTTTGCAGGAGTGAGAGGGGCAGCGTTTGCAGGAGTGAGAGGGGCAGCGTTTGCAGGAGTGAGAGGGGCAGCTTATGCAGGAGTGAGAGGGGCAGCTTATGCAGGAGTGAGAGGGACAGCGTAAGCAGCAGTGAGGGGGAGGCGTAAGCTGGAGTGAGAGGGGCCGCGTGAGCAGGAGTGAGAGGGGCCGCGTAAGCAGGAGTGAGAGGGGCCGCGTGAGCAGGAGTGAGAGGGGCCGCGTGAGCAGTAGTGAGAGGGGCCGCGTGAGCAGGAGTGAGAGGGGCCGCGTGAGCAGTAGTGAGAGGGGCCGCGTGAGCAGGAGTGAGAGGGGCCGCGTGAGCAGGAGTGAGAGGGGCCGCGTGAGCAGGAGTGAGAGGGGCCGCGTGAGCAGGAGTGAGAGGGGCCGCGTGAGCAGGAGTGAGAGGGGCCGCGTGAGCAGGAGTGAGAGGGGCCGCGTGAGCAGGAGTGAGAGGGGCCGCGTGAGCAGGAGTGAGAGGGGCCGCGTGAGCAGGAGTGAGAGGGGCCGCGTGAGCAGGAGTGAGAGGGGCCGCGTGAGCAGGAGTGAGAGGGGCCGCGTGAGCAGGAGTGAGAGGGGCCGCGTGAGCAGGTGTGAGAGGGGCCGCGTGAGCAGGAGTGAGAGGGGCCGCGTGAGCAGGAGTGAGAGGGGCCGCGTAAGCAGGAGCGAGAGGGGCCACGTAAGCAGGAGCGAGAGGGGCCGCGTAAGCAGGAGTGAGAGTGGCCGCGTAAGCAGGAGTGAGAGGGGCCGCGTAAGCAGGAGTGAGAGGAGCAGCGTAAGCAGGAGTGAGAGGGGCAGCGTAAGCAGGAGTGAGAGGGGCAGCGTAAGCAGGCTTGAGCGGGGCATCGTAAGCTGGAGTGAGAGGGGCAGCGTAAGCAGGAGTGAGAGGGGCAGCGTAAGCAGGCTTGAGCGGGGCATCGTAAGCTGGAGTGAGAGGAGCAGCGTAAGCAGGAGTGAGAGGGGCAGCGTAAGCAGGAGTGAGAGGGGCAGCGTAAGCAGGCTTGAGCGGGGCATCGTAAGCTGGAGTGAGAGGGGCAGCGTAAGCAGGAGTGAGAGGGGCAGCGTAAGCAGGCTTGAGCGGGGCATCGTAAGCTGGAGTGAGAGGGGCAGCGTAAGCAGGAGTGAGAGGGGGAGGGTAAGCAGGAGTGAGAGGGGCAGCAGAATCAGGAGTGAGAGGGTCAGCGGAATCAGGAGGGAGAGGGGCAGCGTAAGCTGGAGTGACAGGGGCAGCTTATGCAGGAGTGAGAGGGGCACCTTATGCAGGAGTGAGAGGGGCAGCTTATGCAGGAGTGAGAGGGGCAGCGTAAGCAGGAGTGAGAGAGGCAGCGTACGCAGGAGTGAGAGGGGCAGCGTATGCAGGAGTGAGAGGGGCAGCGTATGCAGGAGTGAGAGGGGCAGCTTATGCAGGAGTGAGAGGGGCAGCTTATGCAGGAGTGGGAGGTGCAGCGTAAGCAGGAGTGAGAGGGGCAGCGTAAGCAGGAGTGAGAGGGGCAGCGTAAGCAGGAGTGAGAGGGGCAGCTTATGCTGGAGTGAGCGGGACAGCGTATGCAGGAGTGGGTGGGGCAGCTTATGCAGGAGTGAGAGGAGCAGCGTAAGCAGGAGTGAGAAGGGCCGTTGAAGCAGGAGGGAGAGGGGCAGCGTAAGGAGGAGTGAGCAGAGCAGCCGGAGCAGGAGTGAGAGGGGCCGCGTAAGCAGGAGTGAGAGGGGCCGCGTAAGCAGGAGTGAGAGTGGCCGCGTAAGCAGGAGTGAGAGGGGCCGCGTAAGCAGGAGTGAGAGGAGCAGCGTAAGCAGGAGTGAGAGGGGCAGCGTAAGCAGGAGTGAGAGGGGCAGCGTAAGCAGGCTTGAGCGGGGCATCGTAAGCTGGAGTGAGAGGGGCAGCGTAAGCAGGAGTGAGAGGGGGAGCGTAAGCAGGAGTGAGAGGGGCAGCAGAATCAGGAGTGAGAGGGTCAGCGGAATCAGGAGGGAGAGGGGCAGCGTAAGCTGGAGTGAGAGGGGCAGCTTATGCAGGAGTGAGAGGGGCAGCTTATGCAGGAGTGAGAGGGGCAGCTTATGCAGGAGTGAGAGGGGCAGCTCAAGCAGGAGTGAGAGTGGCAGCTCAAGCAGGAGTGAGAGGGGCAGCGTAAGCAGGAGTGAGAGGGGCAGCGTAAGCAGGAGTGAGAGGGGCAGCGTAAGCAGGAGTGAGAGGGGCAGCGTATGCAGGAGTGAGAGGGGCAGCTTATGCAGGAGTGAGAGGGGCAGCTTATGCAGGAGTGGGAGGTGCAGCGTAAGCAGGAGTGAGAGGGGCAGCGTAAGCAGGAGTGAGAGGGGCAGCGTAAGCAGGAGTGAGAGGGGCAGCTAATGCTGGAGTGAGAGGGGCAGCTTATGCTGCAGTGAGGGGGGCAGCGTATGCAGGAGTGGGTGGGGCAGCTTATGCAGGAGTGAGAGGAGCAGCGTAAGCAGGAGTGAGAAGGGCCGTTGAAGCAGGAGTGAGAGGGGCAGCGTAAGGAGGAGTGAGCAGAGCAGCCGGAGCAGGAGTGAGAGGGGCCGCGTAAGCAGGAGTGAGAGGGGCCGCGTAAGCAGGAGTGAGAGGGGCCGCGTAAGCAGGAGTGAGAGGGGCCGCGTAAGCAGGAGTGAGAGGGGCCGCGTAAGCAGGAGTGAGAGGGGCCGCGTAAGCAGGAGTGAGAGGGGCCGCGTAAGCAGGAGTGAGAGGGGCCGCGTAAGCAGTAGTGAGAGGGGCCGCGTAAGCAGGAGTGAGAGGGGCCGCGTAAGCAGGAGTGAGAGGGGCCGCGTAAGCAGGAGTGAGAGGGGCCGCGTAAGCAGGAGTGAGAGGGGCCGCGTAAGCAGGAGTGAGAGGGGCCGCGTAAGCAGGAGTGAGAGGGGCTGCGTAAGCAGGAGTGAGAGGGGCCGCGTAAGCAGGAGTGAGGGGGCCGCGTAAGCAGGAGTGAGAGGGGCCGCGTAAGCAGGAGTGAGAGGGGCCGCGTAAGCAGGAGTGAGAGGGGCCGCGTAAGCAGGAGTGAGAGGGGCCGCGTAAGCAGGAGTGAGAGGGGCCGCGTAAGCAGGAGTGAGAGGGGCCGCGTAAGCAGGAGTGAGAGGGGCCGCGTAAGCAGGAGTGAGAGGGGCAGCGTAAGCAGGAGTGAGAGGGGCCTCGTAAGCAGGAGTGAGAGGGGCCGCGTAAGCAGGAGTGAGAGGGGAGGCGTAAGCAGGAATGAAAGGGGCAGCATAAGCTGGAGTGAGAGGGACAGCGTAAGCAGGAGTGAGAGGGGAGGCGTAAGCAGGAGTGAGAGGGGCACCTTATGCTGGAGTGAGAGGGGCAGCGTAAGCAGGATTGAGAGGGGCCGTTGAAGCAGGAGTGAGAGGGGCAGCGTAAGCAAGAGTGAAGAGGGGCAGCGTAAGCAGGAGTGAGAGGGGCAGCGGAAGGAGGAGTGAGCAGAGCAGCGGTAGCAGGAGTGAGAGGGGCAGCGGAATCATGAGTGAGAGGGGCAGCTTATGCAGGAATGAAAGCGACAGCGTAAGGAGTGAGGGGGCAGCGTGAGCAGGAGTGAGAGGGGCAGCGTAAGCAGGACTGAGAGGGGCAGGAGTGAGAAGGGCAGCTTCTGCAGGAGTGTGAGGGGCAGCCTAAGCAGGAGTGAGAGGGGAGGCGTAAGCAGGAATGAGAGGGGCAGCGGATGCAGGAGTGAGAGGGGCAGCGGATGCAGGAGTGAGAGGGGCAGCGTATGCAGGAGTGAGAGGGGCAGCTTATGCAGGAGTGAGAGGGGCAGCTTATGCAGGAGTGAGAGGGACAGCGTAAGCAGGAGTGAGAGGGGAGGGGTGAGCAGGAATGAGAGGGGCAGCGTAAGCTGGAGTGAGAGGGGCAGCTTATGCAGGAGTGAGAGGGGCAGCTTATGCAGGAGTGAGAGGGGCAGCTTATGCAGGAGTGAGAGGGGCAGCTTATGCTGGAGTGAGAGGGGCAGCTTATGCTGGAGTGAGAGGGGCAGCTTATGCTGGAGTGAGAGGGGCAGCGTATGCAGGAGTGGTTGGGGAAGCTTACGCAGGAGTGAGAGGGGCCTCGTAAGCAGGAGTGAGAGGAGCAGCGTAAGCATGAGTGAGAGGGGCAGCGTAAGCATGAGTGAGAGGGGCAGCGTAAGCATGAGTGAGAGGGGCAGCGTAAGCATGAGTGAGAGGGGCAGCGGAAGGAGGAGTGAGCAGAGCAGCGGAAGCAGGAGTGAAAGGGGCAGCGGAATCATGAGTGAGAGGGGCAGCTTATGCAGGAGTGAGAGGGGCAGCGTAAGCAGGAGTGAGAGGGACAGCGTAAGCAGAAGTGAGAGGGGAGGCGTAAGCAGGAATGAGAGGGGCAGCGTAAGCTGGAGTGAGAGGGGCAGCTTATGCAGGAGTGAGAGGGGCAGCGTTAGCAGGAGTGAGAGGAGCAGCGTAAGCAGGAGTGAGAGGGGCAGCTTATGCAGGAGTGAGAGGGGCAGCTTATGCAGGAGTGAGAGAGGCAGCGTAAGCAGGAGTGAGATGGTCAGCGTAAGCAGGAGTGAGAGGGGCAGCGTAAGCAAGAGTGAAGAGGGGCAGCGTAAGCAGGAGTGAGAGGGGCAGTGTAAGCAGGAGTGAGAGGGGCAGCGTAAGCAAGAGTGAAGAGGGGCAGCGTAAGCAGGAGTGAGAGGGGCAGCGTAAGCAGGAGTGAGAGGGGCAGCGTAAGCAGGAGTGAGAGGGGCAGCTTATGCAGGAGTGAGAGAGGCAGCGTAAGCAGGAGTGAGAGGGGCTGCTTATGCAGGAGTGAGAGGGGCAGCTTATGCAGGAGTGAGAGAGGCAGCGTAAGCAGGAGTGAGAGGTGCAGCGTAAGCAGGAGTGAGAAGGGCAGCTTATGCAGGAGTGAGCGGGGCAGCGTAAGCACGAGTGACGGGCAAGGGAAGGCAGGAGTGTGAGGGGCAGCGTAAGCAGGAGTGTGAGGGGCAGCGTAAGCAGGAGTGTGAGGGGCAGCGTAAGCAGGAGTGTGAGGGGCAGCGTAAGCAGGAGTGTGAGGGGCAGCGTAAGCAGGAGTGAGAGGGGCAGCGTAAGCAGGAGTGAGAGGGGCAGCGTAAGCAGGAGTGAGCGGGGCATCGTAAGCTGGAGTGAGAGGGGCAGCGTAAGCAGGAGTGAGAGGGGCAGCGTAAGCAGGCTTGAGCGGGGCATCGTAAGCTGGAGTGAGAGGGGCAGCGTAAGCAGGAGTGAGAGGGGGAGGGTAAGCAGGAGTGAGAGGGGCAGCAGAATCAGGAGTGAGAGGGTCAGCGGAATCAGGAGGGAGAGGGGCAGCGTAAGCTGGAGTGACAGGGGCAGCTTATGCAGGAGTGAGAGGGGCACCTTATGCAGGAGTGAGAGGGGCAGCTTATGCAGGAGTGAGAGGGGCAGCGTAAGCAGGAGTGAGAGAGGCAGCGTACGCAGGAGTGAGAGGGGCAGCGTATGCAGGAGTGAGAGGGGCAGCGTATGCAGGAGTGAGAGGGGCAGCTTATGCAGGAGTGAGAGGGGCAGCTTATGCAGGAGTGGGAGGTGCAGCGTAAGCAGGAGTGAGAGGGGCAGCGTAAGCAGGAGTGAGAGGGGCAGCGTAAGCAGGAGTGAGAGGGGCAGCTTATGCTGGAGTGAGCGGGGCAGCGTATGCAGGAGTGGGTGGGGCAGCTTATGCAGGAGTGAGAGGAGCAGCGTAAGCAGGAGTGAGAAGGGCCGTTGAAGCAGGAGGGAGAGGGGCAGCGTAAGGAGGAGTGAGCAGAGCAGCCGGAGCAGGAGTGAGAGGGGCCGCGTAAGCAGGAGTGAGAGGGGCCGCGTAAGCAGGAGTGAGAGTGGCCGCGTAAGCAGGAGTGAGAGGGGCCGCGTAAGCAGGAGTGAGAGGAGCAGCGTAAGCAGGAGTGAGAGGGGCAGCGTAAGCAGGAGTGAGAGGGGCAGCGTAAGCAGGCTTGAGCGGGGCATCGTAAGCTGGAGTGAGAGGGGCAGCGTAAGCAGGAGTGAGAGGGGGTGCGTAAGCAGGAGTGAGAGGGGCAGCAGAATCAGGAGTGAGAGGGTCAGCGGAATCAGGAGGGAGAGGGGCAGCGTAAGCTGGAGTGACAGGGGCAGCTTATGCAGGAGTGAGAGGGGCAGCTTATGCAGGAGTGAGAGGGGCAGCTTATGCAGGAGTGAGAGGGGCAGCTCAAGCAGGAGTGAGAGGGGCAGCTCAAGCAGGAGTGAGAGGGGCAGCGTAAGCAGGAGTGAGAGGGGCAGCGTAAGCAGGAGTGAGAGGGGCAGCGGAAGCAGGAGTGAGAGGGGCAGCGTAAGCAGGAGTGAGAGGGGCAGCGTAAGCAGGAGTGAGAGGGGCAGCGTATGCAGGAGTGAGAGGGGCAGCTTATGCAGGAGTGAGAGGGGCAGCTTATGCAGGAGTGGGAGGTGCAGCGTAAGCAGGAGTGAGAGGGGCAGCGTAAGCAGGAGTGAGAGGGGCAGCGTAAGCAGGAGTGAGAGGGGCAGCTTATGCTGGAGTGAGAGGGGCAGCTTATGCTGGAGTGAGGGGGGCAGCGTATGCAGGAGTGGGTGGGGCAGCTTATGCAGGAGTGAGAGGAGCAGCGTAAGCAGGAGTGAGAAGGGCCGTTGAAGCAGGAGTGAGAGGGGCAGCGTAAGGAGGAGTGAGCAGAGCAGCCGGAGCAGGAGTGAGAGGGGCCGCGTAAGCAGGAGTGAGAGGGGCCGCGTAAGCAGGAGTGAGAGGGGCCGCGTAAGCAGGAGTGAGAGGGGCCGCGTAAGCAGGAGTGAGAGGGGCCGCGTAAGCAGGAGTGAGAGGGGCCGCGTAAGCAGGAGTGAGAGGGGCCGCGTAAGCAGGAGTGAGAGGGGCCGCGTAAGCAGGAGTGAGAGGGGCCGCGTAAGCAGGAGTGAGAGGGGCCGCGTAAGCAGGAGTGAGAGGGGCCGCGTAAGCAGGAGTGAGAGGGGCCGCGTAAGCAGGAGTGAGAGGGGCCGCGTAAGCAGGAGTGAGAGGGGCCGCGTAAGCAGGAGTGAGGGGGCCGCGTAAGCAGGAGTGAGAGGGGCCGCGTAAGCAGGAGTGAGAGGGGCCGCGTAAGCAGGAGTGAGAGGGGCCGCGTAAGCAGGAGTGAGAGGGGCCGCGTAAGCAGGAGTGAGAGGGGCCGCGTAAGCAGGAGTGAGAGGGGCCGCGTAAGCAGGAGTGAGAGGGGCCGCGTAAGCAGGAGTGAGAGGGGCAGCGTAAGCAGGAGCGAGAGGGGCAACTTATGCGGGAGCGAGAGGGGCAGCTTATGCGGGAGCGAGAGGGGTCGCGTAAGCAGGAGTGAGAGGGGCCGCGTAAGCAGGAGTGAGAGGGCCAGCGTAAGCAGGAGTGAGAGGGGCCTCGTAAGCAGGAGTGAGAGGAGCCGCGTAAGCAGGAGTGAGAGGGGTGGCGTAAGCAGGAATGAAAGGGGCAGCATAAGCTGGAGTGAGAGGGACAGCGTAAGCAGGAGTGAGAGGGGAGGCGTAAGCAGGAGTGAGAGGGGCACCTTATGCTGGAGTGAGAGGGGCAGCGTAAGCAGGATTGAGAGGGGCCGTTGAAGCAGGAGTGAGAGGGGCAGCGTAAGCAAGAGTGAAGAGGGGCAGCGTAAGCAGGAATGAGAGGGGCAGCGTAAGGAGGAGTGAGCAGAGCAGCGGAAGCAGGAGTGAGAGGGGCAGCGGAATCATGAGTGAGAGGGGCAGCTTATGCAGGAATGAAAGCGACAGCGTAAGGAGTGAGGGGGCAGCGTGAGCAGGAGTGAGAGGGGCAGCGTAAGCAGGACTGAGAGGGGCAGGAGTGAGAAGGGCAGCTTCTGCAGGAGTGTGAGGGGCAGCCTAAGCAGGAGTGAGAGGGGAGGCGTAAGCAGGAATGAGAGGGGCAGCGGATGCAGGAGTGAGAGGGGCAGCGGATGCAGGAGTGAGAGGGGCAGCGTATGCAGGAGTGAGAGGGGCAGCTTATGCAGGAGTGAGAGGGGCAGCTTATGCAGGAGTGAGAGGGACAGCGTAAGCAGGAGTGAGAGGGGAGGGGTGAGCAGGAATGAGAGGGGCAGCGTAAGCTGGAGTGAGGGGGCAGCTTATGCAGGAGTGAGAGGGGCAGCTTATGCAGGAGTGAGAGAGGCAGCTTATGCAGGAGTGAGAGGGGCAGCTTATGCAGGAGTGAGAGGGGCAGCTTATGCTGGAGTGAGAGGGGCAGCTTATGCTGGAGTGAGAGGGGCAGCTTATGCTGGAGTGAGAGGGGCAGCGTATGCAGGAGTGGTTGGGGAAGCTTACGCAGGAGTGAGAGGGGCCTCGTAAGCAGGAGTGAGAGGAGCAGCGTAAGCATGAGTGAGAGGGGCAGCGTAAGCATGAGTGAGAGGGGCAGCGTAAGCATGAGTGAGAGGGGCAGCGTAAGCATGAGTGAGAGGGGCAGCGTAAGCATGAGTGAGAGGGGCAGCGGAAGGAGGAGTGAGCAGAGCAGCGGAAGCAGGAGTGAAAGGGGCAGCGGAATCATGAGTGAGAGGGGCAGCTTATGCAGGAGTGAGAGGGGCAGCCTAAGCAGGAGTGAGAGGGGAGGCGTAAGCAGGAATGAGAGGGGCAGCGGATGCAGGAGTGAGAGGGGCAGCGGATGCAGGAGTGAGAGGGGCAGCGTATGCAGGAGTGAGAGGGGCAGCTTATGCAGGAGTGAGAGGGGCAGCTTATGCAGGAGTGAGAGGGACAGCGTAAGCAGGAGTGAGAGGGGAGGGGTGAGCAGGAATGAGAGGGGCAGTGTAAGCTGGAGTGAGAGGGGCAGCTTATGCAGGAGTGAGAGGGGCAGCTTATGCAGGAGTGAGAGGGGCAGCTTATGCAGGAGTGAGAGGGGCAGCTTATGCTGGAGTGAGAGGGGCAGCTTATGCTGGAGTGAGAGGGGCAGCTTATGCTGGAGTGAGAGGGGCAGCTTATGCTGGAGTGAGAGGGGCAGCGTATGCAGGAGTGGTTGGGGAAGCTTACGCAGGAGTGAGAGGGGCCTCGTAAGCAGGAGTGAGAGGAACAGCGTAAGCATGAGTGAGAGGGGCAGCGTAAGCATGAGTGAGAGGGGCAGCGTAAGCATGAGTGAGAGGGGCAGCGTAAGCATGAGTGAGAGGGGCAGCGGAAGGAGGAGTGAGCAGAGCAGCGGAAGCAGGAGTGAAAGGGGCAGCGGAATCATGAGTGAGAGGGGCAGCTTATGCAGGAGTGAGAGGGGCAGCGTAAGCAGGAGTGAGAGGGACAGCGTAAGCAGAAGTGAGAGGGGAGGCGTAAGCAGGAATGAGAGGGGCAGCGTAAGCTGGAGTGAGAGGGGCAGCTTATGCAGGAGTGAGAGGGGCAGCGTTAGCAGGAGTGAGAGGAGCAGCGTAAGCAGGAGTGAGAGGGGCAGCTTATGCAGGAGTGAGAGGGGCAGCTTATGCAGGAGTGAGAGAGGCAGCGTAAGCAGGAGTGAGATGGTCAGCGTAAGCAGGAGTGAGAGGGGCAGCGTAAGCAAGAGTGAAGAGGGGCAGCGTAAGCAGGAGTGAGAGGGGCAGTGTAAGCAGGAGTGAGAGGGGCAGCGTAAGCAAGAGTGAAGAGGGGCAGCGTAAGCAGGAGTGAGAGGGGCAGCGTAAGCAGGAGTGAGAGGGGCAGCGTAAGCAGGAGTGAGAGGGGCAGCTTATGCAGGAGTGAGAGAGGCAGCGTAAGCAGGAGTGAGAGGGGCTGCTTATGCAGGAGTGAGAGGGGCAGCTTATGCAGGAGTGAGAGAGGCAGCGTAAGCAGGAGTGAGAGGTGCAGCGTAAGCAGGAGTGAGAAGGGCAGCTTATGCAGGAGTGAGCGGGGCAGCGTAAGCACGAGTGACGGGCAAGGGAAGGCAGGAGTGTGAGGGGCAGCGTAAGCAGGAGTGTGAGGGGCAGCGTAAGCAGGAGTGTGAGGGGCAGCGTAAGCAGGAGTGTGAGGGGCAGCGTAAGCAGGAGTGAGAGGGGCGGCGTAAGCAGGAGTGAGAGGGGCGGCGTAAGCAGGAGTGAGAGGGGCGGCGTAAGCAGGAGTGAGAGGGGCGGCGTTAGCAGGAGTGAGAGGGGCGGCGTAAGCAAGAGTGAGAGGGGCGGCGTAAGCAGGAGTGAGAGGGGCGGCGTAAGCAGGAGTGAGAGGGGCGGCGTAAGCAGGAGTGAGAGGGGCGGCGTAAGCAGGAGTGAGAGGGGCGGCGTAAGCAGGAGTGAGAGGGGCGGCGTAAGCAGGAGTGAGAGGGGCGGCGTAAGCAGGAGTGAGAGGGGCGGCGTAAGCAGGAGTGAGAGGGGCGGCGTAAGCAGGAGTGAGAGGGGCGGCGTAAGCAGGAGTGAGAGGGGCGGCGTAAGCAGGAGTGAGAGGGGCTGCGTAAGCAGGAGTGAGAGGGGCAGCGTGAGCAGGAGTGAGAGGGGCAGCGTGAGCAGGAGTGAGAGGGGCAGCGTGAGCAGGAGTGAGAGGGGCAGCGTGAGCAGGAGTGAGAGGGGCAGCGTGAGCAGGAGTGAGAGGGGCAGCGTGAGCAGGAGTGAGAGGGGCAGCGTGAGCAGGAGTGAGAGGGGCAGCGTGAGCAGGAGTGAGAGGGGCAGCGTGAGCAGGAGTGAGAGGGGCAGCGTGAGCAGGAGTGAGAGGGGCAGCGTGAGCAGGAGTGAGAGGGGCAGCGTGAGCAGGAGTGAGAGGGGCAGCGTGAGCAGGAGTGAGAGGGGCAGCGTGAGCAGGAGTGAGAGGGGCAGCGTGAGCAGGAGTGAGAGGGGCAGCGTGAGCAGGAGTGAGAGGGGCAGCGTGAGCAGGAGTGAGAGGGGCAGCGTGAGCAGGAGTGAGAGGGGCAGCGTGAGCAGGAGTGAGAGGGGCAGCGTGAGCAGGAGTGAGAGGGGCAGCGTGAGCAGGAGTGAGAGGGGCAGCGTGAGCAGGAGTGAGAGGGGCAGCGTGAGCAGGAGTGAGAGGGGCAGCGTAAGCAGGAGTGAGAGGGGCAGCGTAAGCAGGAGTGAGAGGGGCAGCGTAAGCAGGAGTGAGAGGGGCAGCGTAAGCAGGAGTGAGAGGGGCAGCGTAAGCAGGAGTGAGAGGGGCAGCGTAAGCAGGAGTGAGAGGGGCAGCATAAGCAGGACTGAGGGGCAGGAGTGAGGAGGGCAGCTTCTGCAGGAGTGAGAGGGGCAGCTTATGCAGGAGTGAGAGGGGCAGCGTATGCAGGAGTGAGAGGGGCAGCTTATGCAGGAGTGAGAGGGGCAGCTTATGCAGGAGTGAGAGGGACAGCGTAAGCAGGAGTGAGAGGGGAGGCGTAAGCTGGAGTGAGAGGGGCAGCGTTAGCTGGAGTGAGAGGGGCAGCTTATGCTGGAGTGAGAGGGGCAGCTTATGCTGGAGTGAGAGGGGCAGCGTATGCAGGAGTGGGAGGGGAAGCTGATGCAGGAGTGAGAGGAGCAGTGTAAGCAGGATTGAGAGGGGCCGTTGAAGCAGGAGTGAGAGGGGCAGCGTAAGCAAGAGTGAAGAGGGGCAGCGTAAGCAGGAGTGAGAGGGGCAGCTTATGCAGGAGTGAGAGAGGCAGCGTAAGCAGGAGTGAGAGGGGCTGCTTATGCAGGAGTGACGAGGGGCAGCTTATGCAGGAGTGAGAGGGGCAGCGTAAGCAGGAGTGAGAGGGGAGGCGTAAGCAGGAGTGAGAGGGGCAGCTTATGCTGGAGTGAGAGGGGTAGCGTAAGCAGAATTGAGAGGGGCCGTTGAAGCAGGAGTGAGAGGGGCAGCGTAAGCAAGAGTGAAGAGGGGCAGCGTAAGCAGGAGTGAGAGGGGCAGCCTAAGGAGGAGTGAGCAGAGCAGCGGAAGCAGGAGTGAGAGGGGCAGCGGAATCATGAGTGAGAGGGGCAGCTTATCCAGGAATGAAAGCGACAGCGTAAGGAGTGAGAGGGGCAGCGTGAGCAGGAGTGAGAGGGGCAGCGTAAGCAGGACTGAGAGGGGCAGGAGTGAGAAGGGCAGCTTCTGCAGGAGTGTGAGGGGCAGCCCAAGCAGGAGTGAGAGGGGAGGCGTAAGCAGGAATGAGAGGGGCAGCGTATGCAGGAGTGAGAGGGGCAGTGTATGCAGGAGTGAGAGGGGCAGCTTATGCAGGAGTGAGAGGGGCAGCTTATGCAGGAGTGAGAGGGGCAGCTTATGCAGGAGTGAGAGGGACAGCGTAAGCAGCAGTGAGAGGGGAGGCGTGAGCAGGAATGAGAGGGGCAGCGTAAGCTGGAGTGAGAGGGGCAGCTTATGCAGGAGTGAGAGGGGCAGCTTATGCAGGAGTGAGAGGGGCAGCTTATGCAGGAGTGAGAGGGGCAGCTTATGCAGGAGTGGGAGGGGCAGCTTATGCAGGAGTGAGAGGGGCAGCTTATGCAGGAGTGAGAGGGGCAGCTTATGCAGGAGTGAGAGGGGCAGCTTATGCAGGAGTGAGAGGGGCAGCTTATGCAGGAGTGAGAGGGGCAGCTTATGCAGGAGTGAGAGGGGCAGCTTATGCAGGAGTGAGAGGGGCAGCTTATGCAGGAGTGAGAGGGGCAGCTTATGCAGGAGTGAGAGGGGCACCTTATGCAGGAGTGAGAGGGGCAGCGTAAGCAGGAGTGAGAGAGGCAGCGTACGCAGGAGTGAGAGGGGCAGCGTATGCAGGAGTGAGAGGGGCAGCGTATGCAGGAGTGAGAGGGGCAGCTTATGCAGGAGTGAGAGGGGCAGCTTATGCAGGAGTGAGAGGGGCAGCTTATGCAGGAGTGGGAGGTGCAGCGTAAGCAGGAGTGAGAGGGGCAGCGTAAGCAGGAGTGAGAGGGGCAGCGTAAGCAGGAGTGAGAGGGGCAGCTTATGCTGGAGTGAGAGGGGCAGCGTATGCAGGAGTGGGTGGGGCAGCTTATGCAGGAGTGAGAGGAGCAGCGTAAGCAGGAGTGAGAAGGGCCGTTGAAGCAGGAGGGAGAGGGGCAGCGTAAGGAGGAGTGAGCAGAGCAGCCGGAGCAGGAGTGAGAGGGGCCGCGTAAGCAGGAGTGAGAGGGGCCGCGTAAGCAGGAGTGAGAGTGGCCGCGTAAGCAGGAGTGAGAGGGGCCGCGTAAGCAGGAGTGAGAGGAGCAGCGTAAGCAGGAGTGAGAGGGGCAGCGTAAGCAGGAGTGAGAGGGGCAGCGTAAGCAGGCTTGAGCGGGGCATCGTAAGCTGGAGTGAGAGGGGCAGCGTAAGCAGGAGTGAGAGGGGGAGCGTAAGCAGGAGTGAGAGGGGCAGCAGAATCAGGAGTGAGAGGGTCAGCGGAATCAGGAGGGAGAGGGGCAGCGTAAGCTGGAGTGACAGGGGCAGCTTATGCAGGAGTGAGAGGGGCAGCTTATGCAGGAGTGAGAGGGGCAGCTTATGCAGGAGTGAGAGGGGCAGCTCAAGCAGGAGTGAGAGGGGCAGCTCAAGCAGGAGTGAGAGGGGCAGCGTAAGCAGGAGTGAGAGGGGCAGCGTAAGCAGGAGTGAGAGGGGCAGCGTAAGCAGGAGTGAGAGGGGCAGCGTATGCAGGAGTGAGAGGGGCCGCTTATGCAGGAGTGAGAGGGGCAGCTTATGCAGGAGTGGGAGGTGCAGCGTAAGCAGGAGTGAGAGGGGCAGCGTAAGCAGGAGTGAGAGGGGCAGCGTAAGCAGGAGTGAGAGGGGCAGCTTATGCTGGAGTGAGAGGGGCAGCTTATGCTGGAGTGAGGGGGGCAGCGTATGCAGGAGTGGGTGGGGCAGCTTATGCAGGAGTGAGAGGAGCAGCGTAAGCAGGAGTGAGAAGGGCCGTTGAAGCAGGAGTGAGAGGGGCAGCGTAAGGAGTAGTGAGCAGAGCAGCCGGAGCAGGAGTGAGAGGGGCCGCGTAAGCAGGAGTGAGAGGGGCCGTGTAAGCAGGAGTGAGAGGGGCCGCGTAAGCAGGAGTGAGTGGGGCCGCGTAAGCAGGAGTGAGAGGGGCCGCGTAAGCAGGAGTGAGAGGGGCCGCGTAAGCAGGAGTGAGAGGGGCCGCGTAAGCAGGAGTGAGAGGGGCCGCGTAAGCAGGAGTGAGAGGGGCCGCGTAAGCAGGAGTGAGAGGGGCCGCGTAAGCAGGAGTGAGAGGGGCCGCGTAAGCAGGAGTGAGGGGGCCGCGTAAGCAGGAGTGAGAGGGGGCCGCGTAAGCAGGAGTGAGAGGGGCCGCGTAAGCAGGAGTGAGAGGGGCCGCGTAAGCAGGAGTGAGAGGGGCCGCGTAAGCAGGAGTGAGAGGGGCCGCGTAAGCAGGAGTGAGAGGGGCCGCGTAAGCAGGAGTGAGAGGGGCCGCGTAAGCAGGACTGAGAGGGGCAGCGTAAGCAGGAGTGAGAGGGGCAGCGTAAGCAGGAGCGAGAGGGGCACCTTATGCGGGAGCGAGAGGGGCAGCTTATGCGGGAGCGAGAGGGGCCGCGTAAGCAGGAGTGAGAGGGGCCGCGTAAGCAGGAGTGAGAGGGCCAGCGTAAGCAGGAGTGAGAGGGGCCTCGTAAGCAGGAGTGAGAGGGGCCGCGTAAGCAGGAGTGAGAGGGGAGGCGTAAGCAGGAATGAAAGGGGCAGCATAAGCTGGAGTGAGAGGGGCACCTTATGCTGGAGTGAGAGGGGCAGCGTAAGCAGGATTGAGAGGGGCCGTTGAAGCAGGAGTGAGAGGGGCAGCGTAAGCAAGAGTGAAGAGGGGCAGCGTAAGCAGGAGTGAGAGGGGCAGCGTAAGGAGGAGTGAGCAGAGCAGCGGAAGCAGGAGTGAGAGGGACAGCGGAATCATGAGTGAGAGGGGCAGCTTATGCAGGAATGAAAGCGACAGCGTAAGGAGTGAGGGGGCAGCGTGAGCAGGAGTGAGAGGGGCAGCGTAAGCAGGACTGAGAGGGGCAGGAGTGAGAAGGGCAGCTTCTGCAGGAGTGTGAGGGGCAGCCTAAGCAGGAGTGAGAGGGGAGGCGTAAGCAGGAATGAGAGGGGCAGCGGATGCAGGAGTGAGAGGGGCAGCGGATGCAGGAGTGAGAGGGGCAGCGTATGCAGGAGTGAGAGGGGCAGCTTATGCAGGAGTGAGAGGGGCAGCTTATGCAGGAGTGAGAGGGACAGCGTAAGCAGGAGTGAGAGGGGAGGGGTGAGCAGGAATGAGAGGGGCAGCGTAAGCTGGAGTGAGGGGGCAGCTTATGCAGGAGTGAGAGGGGCAGCTTATGCAGGAGTGAGAGGGGCAGCTTATGCAGGAGTGAGAGGGGCAGCTTATGCAGGAGTGAGAGGGGCAGCTTATGCTGGAGTGAGAGGGGCAGCTTATGCTGGAGTGAGAGGGGCAGCTTATGCTGGAGTGAGAGGGGCAGCGTATGCAGGAGTGGTTGGGGAAGCTTACGCAGGAGTGAGAGGGGCCTCGTAAGCAGGAGTGAGAGGAGCAGCGTAAGCATGAGTGAGAGGGGCAGCGTAAGCATGAGTGAGAGGGGCAGCGTAAGCATGAGTGAGAGGGGCAGCGTAAGCATGAGTGAGAGGGGCAGCGTAAGCATGAGTGAGAGGGGTAGCGGAAGGAGGAGTGAGCAGAGCAGCGGAAGCAGGAGTGAAAGGGGCAGCGGAATCATGAGTGAGAGGGGCAGCTTATGCAGGAGTGAGAGGGGCAGCGTAAGCAGGAGTGAGAGGGACAGCGTAAGCAGAAGTGAGAGGGGAGGCGTAAGCAGGAATGAGAGGGGCAGCGTAAGCTGGAGTGAGAGGGGCAGCTTATGCAGGAGTGAGAGGGGCAGCGTTAGCAGGAGTGAGAGGAGCAGCGTAAGCAGGAGTGAGAGGGGCAGCTTATGCAGGAGTGAGAGGGGCAGCTTATGCAGGAGTGAGAGAGGCAGCGTAAGCAGGAGTGAGATGGTCAGCGTAAGCAGGAGTGAGAGGGGCAGCGTAAGCAAGAGTGAAGAGGGGCAGCGTAAGCAGGAGTGAGAGGGGCAGTGTAAGCAGGAGTGAGAGGGGCAGCGTAAGCAAGAGTGAAGAGGGGCAGCGTAAGCAGGAGTGAGAGGGGCAGCGTAAGCAGGAGTGAGAGGGGCAGCGTAAGCAGGAGTGAGAGGGGCAGCTTATGCAGGAGTGAGAGAGGCAGCGTAAGCAGGAGTGAGAGGGGCTGCTTATGCAGGAGTGAGAGGGGCAGCTTATGCAGGAGTGAGAGAGGCAGCGTAAGCAGGAGTGAGAGGTGCAGCGTAAGCAGGAGTGAGAAGGGCAGCTTATGCAGGAGTGAGCGGGGCAGCGTAAGCACGAGTGACGGGCAAGGGAAGGCAGGAGTGTGAGGGGCAGCGTAAGCAGGAGTGTGAGGGGCAGCGTAAGCAGGAGTGTGAGGGGCAGCGTAAGCAGGAGTGTGAGGGGCAGCGTAAGCAGGAGTGAGAGGGGCGGCGTAAGCAGGAGTGAGAGGGGCGGCGTAAGCAGGAGTGAGAGGGGCGGCGTAAGCAGGAGTGAGAGGGGCGGCGTAAGCAGGAGTGAGAGGGGCGGCGTATGCAGGAGTGAGAGGGGCGGCGTAAGCAGGAGTGAGAGGGGCGGCGTAAGCAGGAGTGAGAGGGGCGGCGTAAGCAGGAGTGAGAGGGGCGGCGTAAGCAGGAGTGAGAGGGGCGGCGTAAGCAGGAGTGAGAGGGGCGGCGTAAGCAGGAGTGAGAGGGGCGGCGTAAGCAGGAGTGAGAGGGGCAGCGTAAGCAGGAGTGAGAGGGGCAGCGTAAGCAGGAGTGAGAGGGGCAGCGTAAGCAGGAGTGAGAGGGGCAGCGTAAGCAGGAGTGAGAGGGGCAGCGTGAGCAGGAGTGAGAGGGGCAGCGTGAGCAGGACTGAGAGGGGCAGCGTGAGCAGGAGTGAGAGGGGCAGCGTGAGCAGGAGTGAGAGGGGCAGCGTGAGCAGGAGTGAGAGGGGCAGCGTGAGCAGGAGTGAGAGGGGCAGCGTGAGCAGGAGTGAGAGGGGCAGCGTGAGCAGGAGTGAGAGGGGCAGCGTGAGCAGGAGTGAGAGGGGCAGCGTGAGCAGGAGTGAGAGGGGCAGCGTGAGCAGGAGTGAGAGGGGCAGCGTGAGCAGGAGTGAGAGGGGCAGCGTGAGCAGGAGTGAGAGGGGCAGCGTGAGCAGGAGTGAGAGGGGCAGCGTGAGCAGGAGTGAGAGGGGCAGCGTGAGCAGGAGTGAGAGGGGCAGCGTGAGCAGGAGTGAGAGGGGCAGCGTGAGCAGGAGTGAGAGGGGCAGCGTGAGCAGGAGTGAGAGGGGCAGCGTGAGCAGGAGTGAGAGGGGCAGCGTGAGCAGGAGTGAGAGGGGCAGCGTGAGCAGGAGTGAGAGGGGCAGCGTGAGCAGGAGTGAGAGGGGCAGCGTGAGCAGGAGTGAGAGGGGCAGCGTGAGCAGGAGTGAGAGGGGCAGCGTGAGCAGGAGTGAGAGGGGCAGCGTGAGCAGGAGTGAGAGGGGCAGCGTGAGCAGGAGTGAGAGGGGCAGCGTAAGCAGGAGTGAGAGGGGCAGCGTAAGCAGGAGTGAGAGGGGCAGCGTAAGCAGGAGTGAGAGGGGCAGCGTAAGCAGGAGTGAGAGGGGCAGCGTAAGCAGGAGTGAGAGGGGCAGCGTAAGCAGGAGTGAGAGGGGCAGCATAAGCAGGACTGAGGGGCAGGAGTGAGGAGGGCAGCTTCTGCAGGAGTGAGAGGGGCAGCTTAAGCAGGAGTGAGAGGGGCAGCGTATGCAGGAGTGAGAGGGGCAGCTTATGCAGGAGTGAGAGGGGCAGCTTATGCAGGAGTGAGAGGGACAGCGTAAGCAGGAGTGAGAGGGGAGGCGTAAGCTGGAGTGAGAGGGGCAGCGTTAGCTGGAGTGAGAGGGGCAGCTTATGCTGGAGTGAGAGGGGCAGCTTATGCTGGAGGGAGAGGGGCAGCGTATGCAGGAGTGAGAGGGGAAGCTGATGCAGGAGTGAGAGGAGCAGTGTAAGCAGGATTGAGAGGGGCCGTTGAAGCAGGAGTGAGAGGGGCAGCGTAAGCAAGAGTGAAGAGGGGCAGCGTAAGCAGGAGTGAGAGGGGCAGCTTATGCAGGAGTGAGAGAGGCAGCGTAAGCAGGAGTGAGAGGGGCATCTTATGCAGGAGTGAAGAGGGGCAGCTTATGCAGGAGTGAGAGGGGCAGCGTAAGCAGGAGTGAGAGGGGAGGCGTAAGCAGGAGTGAGAGGGGCAGCTTATGCTGGAGTGAGAGGGGTAGCGTAAGCAGAATTGAGAGGGGCCGTTGAAGCAGGAGTGAGAGGGGCAGCGTAAGCAAGAGTGAAGAGGGGCAGCGTAAGCAGGAGTGAGAGGGGCAGCGTAAGGAGGAGTGAGCAGAGCAGCGGAAGCAGGAGTGAGAGGGGCAGCGGAATCATGAGTGAGAGGGGCAGCTTATGCAGGAATGAAAGCGACAGCGTAAGGAGTGAGAGGGGCAGCGTGAGCAGGAGTGAGAGGGGCAGCGTAAGCAGGACTGAGAGGGGCAGGAGTGAGAAGGGCAGCTTCTGCAGGAGTGTGAGGGGCAGCCCAAGCAGGAGTGAGAGGGGAGGCGTAAGCAGGAATGAGAGGGGCAGCGTATGCAGGAGTGAGAGGGGCAGTGTATGCAGGAGTGAGAGGGGCAGCTTATGCAGGAGTGAGAGGGGCAGCTTATGCAGGAGTGAGAGGGGCAGCTTATGCAGGAGTGAGAGGGACAGCGTAAGCAGCAGTGAGAGGGGAGGCGTGAGCAGGAATGAGAGGGGCAGCGTAAGCTGGAGTGAGAGGGGCAGCTTATGCAGGAGTGAGAGGGGCAGCTTATGCAGGAGTGAGAGGGGCAGCTTATGCAGGAGTGAGAGGGGCACCTTATGCAGGAGTGGGAGGGGCAGCTTATGCAGGAGTGAGAGGGGCAGCTTATGCAGGAGTGAGAGGGGCAGCTTATGCAGGAGTGAGAGGGGCAGCTTATGCAGGAGTGAGAGGGGCAGCTTATGCAGGAGTGAGAGGGGCAGCTTATGCAGGAGTGAGAGGGGCAGCTTATGCAGGAGTGAGAGGGGCAGCTTATGCAGGAGTGAGAGGGGCAGCTTATGCAGGAGTGAGAGGGGCAGCTTATGCAGGAGTGAGAGGGGCAGCTTATGCTGGAGTGCGAGGGGCAGCTTATGCTGGAGTGACAGGGGCAGCTTATGCTGGAGTGAGAGGGGCAGCTTATGCTGGAGTGAGAGGGGCAGCTGATGCTGGAGTGAGAGGGGCAGCTTATGCTGGAGTGAGAGGGGCAGCTTATGCTGGAGTGAGAGGGGCAGCTTATGCTGGAGTGAGAGGGGCAGCTTATGCTGGAGTGAGAGGGGCAGCTTATGCTGGAGTGAGAGGGGCAGCTTATGCTGGAGTGAGAGGGGCAGCGTATGCAGGAGTGGTTGGGGAAGCTTATGCAGGAGTGAGAGGAGCAGCGTAAGCAGGATTGAGAGGGGCCGTTGAAGCAGGAGTGAGAGGGGCAGCGTAAGCAAGAGTGAAGAGGGGCAGCGTAAGCATGAGTGAGAGGGGCAGCGTAAGCATGAGTGAGAGGGGCAGCGTAAGCATGGGTTAGAGGGGCAGCGTAAGCAGGAGTGAGAGGTGCAGCGTAAGCAGGCGTGAGAGGGGCAGCGTAAGCAGGAGTGAGAGGGGCAGCGTAAGCAGGAGTGAGAGGGGCAGCGTAAGCAGGAGTGAGAGGGGCAGCGTAAGCAGGAGTGAGAGGGGCAGCGTAAGCAGGAGTGAGAGGGGCAGCGTAAGCAGGAGTGAGAGGGGCAGCGTAAGCAGGAGTGAGAGGGGCAGCGTAAGCAGGAGTGAGAGGGGCAGCGTAAGCAGGAGTGAGAGGGGCAGCGTAAGCAGGAGTGAGAGGGGCAGCGTAAGCAGGAGTGAGAGGGGCAGCGTAAGCAGGAGTGAGAGGGGCAGCGTAAGCAGGACTGAGGGGCAGGAGTGAGGAGGGCAGCTTCTGCAGGAGTGAGAGGGGCAGCGTATGCAGGAGTGAGAGGGGCAGCGTATGCAGGAGTGAGAGGGGCAGCTTATGCAGGAGTGAGAGGGGCAGCTTATGCAGGAGTGAGAGGGACAGCGTAAGCAGGAGTGAGAGGGGAGGCGTAAGCTGGAGTGAGAGGGGCAGCGTAAGCTGGAGTGAGAGGGGCAGCTTATGCTGGAGTGAGAGGGGCAGCTTATGCTGGAGTGAGAGGGGCAGCGTATGCAGGAGTGAGAGGGGCAGCGTAAGCAGGAGTGAGAGGGGCAGCGTAAGCAGGAGTGAGAGGGGCAGCGTAAGCAGGAGTGAGAGGGGCAGCGTAAGCAGGAGTGAGAGGGGCAGCGTAAGCAGGACTGAGGGGCAGGAGTGAGGAGGGCAGCTTCTGCAGGAGTGAGAGGGGCAGCGTATGCAGGAGTGAGAGGGGCAGCGTATGCAGGAGTGAGAGGGGCAGCGTATGCAGGAGTGAGAGGGGCAGCTTATGCAGGAGTGAGAGGGGCAGCTTATGCAGGAGTGAGAGGGACAGCGTAAGCAGGAGTGAGAGGGGAGGCGTAAGCTGGAGTGAGAGGGGCAGCGTAAGCTGGAGTGAGAGGGGCAGCTTATGCTGGAGTGAGAGGGGCAGCTTATGCTGGAGTGAGAGGGGCAGCGTATGCAGGAGTGGGAGGGGAAGCTGATGCAGGAGTGAGAGGAGCAGCGTAAGCAGGATTGAGAGGGGCCGTTGAAGCAGGAGTGAGAGGGGCAGCGTAAGCAACAGTGAAGAGGGGCAGCGTAAGCAGGAGTGAGAGGGGCAGCTTCTGCAGGAGTGAGAGAGGCAGCGTAAGCGGGAGTGAGAGGGGCTGCTTATGCAGGAGTGAAGAGGGGCAGCTCATGCAGGAGTGAGAGGGGCAGCGTAAGCAGGAGTGAGAGGGGCAGCGTAAGCAAGAGTGAAGAGGGGCAGCGTAAGCAGGAGTGAGAGGGGCAGCGTAAGCAGGAGTGAGAGGGGCAGCGTAAGCAGGAGTGAGAGGGGCAGCGTAAGCAGGAGTGAGAGGGGCAGCTTATGCAGGAGTGAGAGGAGCAGCTTATGCAGGAGTGAGAGAGGCAGCGTAAGCAGGAGTGAGAGGGGCTGCTTATGCAGGAGTGAGAGGGGCAGCTTATGCAGGAGTGAGAGAGGCAGCGTAAGCAGGAGTGAGAGGTGCAGAGTAAGCAGGAGTGAGAGTGGCAGCTTATGCAGGAGTGAGAGGGGCAGCTGATGCGGGAGTGAGAGGGGCAGCTGATGCGGGAGTGAGAGGGGCAGCGTAAGCAGGAGTGAGAGGGGCAGCTTATGCTGGAGTGAGAGGGGCAGCTTATGCTGGAGTGAGAGGGGCAGCTTATGCTGGAGTGAGAGGGGCAGCGTATGCAGGAGTGGGAGGGGAAGCTGATGCAGGAGTGAGAGGAGCAGCGTAAGCAGGATTGAGAGGGGCCGTTGAAGCAGGAGTGAGAGGGGCAGCGGAAGCAAGAGTGAAGAGGGGCAGCTTATGCAGGAGTGAGAGAGGCAGCGTAAGCAGGAGTGAGAGGGGCTGCTTATGCAGGAGTGAAGAGGGACAGCGTAAGCAGGAGTGAGAGGGGAGGCGTATGCTGGAGTGAGAGGGGCAGCTTATGCTGGAGTGAGAGGGGCAGCTTATGCTGGAGTGAGAGGGGCAGCGTATGCAGGAGTGGGAGGGGAAGCTGATGCAGGAGTGAGAGGAGCAGCGTAAGCAGGAGTGAGAGGGGCAGCTTATGCAGGAGTGAGAGGGGCAGCTTATGCAGGAGTGAGAGAGGCAGCGTAAGCAGGAGTGAGAGGGGCAGCTTATGCTGGAGTGAGAGGGGCGGCTTATGCTGGAGTGAGAGGGGCAGCGTATGCAGGAGTGGGAGGGGAAGCTGATGCAGGAGTGAGAGGAGCAGCGTAAGCAGGAGTGAGAGGGGCAGCTTATGCAGGAGTGAGAGGGGCAGCTTATGCAGGAGTGAGAGAGGCAGCGTAAGCAGGAGTGAGAGGGGCTGCTTATGCAGGAGTGAGAGGGGCAGCTTATGCAGGAGTGAGAGAGGCAGCGTAAGCAGGAGTGAGAGGTGCAGAGTAAGCAGGAGTGAGAGTGGCAGCTCATGCAGGAGTGAGAGGGGCAGCTTATGCAGGAGTGAGAGGGGCAGCTGATGCGGGAGTGAGAGGAGCAGCTCATGCGAGAGTGAGAGGGGCAGCGTAAGCAGGAGTGAGAGGGGCAGCGTAAGCAGGAGTGAGAGGGGCAGCGTAAGCAGGAGTGAGAGGGGCAGCGTAAGCAGGAGTGAGAGGGGCAGCGTAAGCAGGAGTGAGAGGGGCAGCGTAAGCAGGAGTGAGAGGGGCAGCGTAAGCAGGAGTGAGAGGGGCAGCGTAAGCAGGAGTGAGAGGGGCAGCGTAAGCAGGACTGAGGGGCAGGAGTGAGGAGGGCAGCTTCTGCAGGAGTGAGAGGGGCAGCGTATGCAGGAGTGAGAGGGGCAGCGTATGCAGGAGTGAGAGGGGCAGCTTATGCAGGCGTGAGAGGGGCAGCTGATGCAGGAGTGAGAGGGACAGCGTAAGCAGGAGTGAGGGGGAGGCGTAAGCTGGAGTGAGAGGGGCAGCGTAAGCTGGAGCGCGAGGGGCAGCTTATGCTGGAGTGAAAGGGGCAGCTTATGCTGGAGTGAGAGGGGCAGCGTATGCAGGAGTGGGAGGGGAAGCTGATGCAGGAGTGAGAGGGGCAGCGTAAGCAGGATTGAGAGGGGCCGTTGAAGCAGGAGTGAGAGGGGCAGCGTAAGCAAGAGTGAAGAGGGGCAGCATAAGCAGGAGTGAGAGGGGCAGCGTAAGCAGGAGTGAGAGGGGCAGCGTAAGCAGGAGTGAGAGGGGCAGCGTAAGCAGGAGTGAGAGGGGCAGCGTAAGCAGGAGTGAGAGGGGCAGCGTAAGCAGGAGTGAGAGGGGCAGCGTAAGCAGGAGTGAGAGGGGCAGCGTAAGCAGGAGTGAGAGGGGCAGCGTAAGCAGGAGTGAGAGGGGCAGCGTAAGCAGGAGTGAGAGGGGCAGCGTAAGCAGGAGTGAGAGGGGCAGCGTAAGCAGGAGTGAGAGGGGCAGCGTAAGCAGGAGTGAGAGGGGCAGCGTAAGCAGGAGTGAGAGGGGCAGCGTAAGCAGGAGTGAGAGGGGCAGCGTAAGCAGGAGTGAGAGGGGCAGCGTAAGCAGGAGTGAGAGGGGCAGCGTAAGCAGGAGTGAGAGGGGCAGCGTAAGCAGGAGTGAGAGGGGCAGCGTAAGCAAGAGTGAGAGGGGCAGCGTAAGCAGGAGTGAGAGGGTCAGCGTAAGCAGGAGTGAGAGGGTCAGCGTAAGCAGGAGTGAGAGGGGCAGCGGAAGCAGGAGTGAGAGGGGCAGCGGAATCATGAGTGAGAGGGGCAGCTTATGCAGGAGTGAGTGGGGCAGCGTAAGCAGGAGTGAGAGGGACAGCGTAAGCAGGAGTGAGAGGGGAGGCGAATGCAGGAGTGAGAGGGGCAGCGTAAGCTGGAGTGAGAGGGGCAGCTTATGCAGGTGTGAGAGGGGCAGCTTATGCAGGAGTGAGAGAGGCAGCGTAAGCAGGAGTGAGAGGGGCAGCGTAAGCAAGAGTGAGAGGGGCAGCGTAAGCAGGAGTGAGAGGGGCAGCGTAAGCAGGAGTGAGAGGGGCAGCGTAAGCAGGAGTGAGAGGGGCAGCGTAAGCAGGAGTGAGAGGGGCAGCGTAAGCAGGAGTGAGAGGGGCAGCGTAAGCAGGAGTGAGAGGGGCAGCGTAAGCAGGAGTGAGAGGGGCAGCGTAAGCAGGAGTGAGAGGGGCAGCGTAAGCAGGAGTGAGAGGGGCAGCGTAAGCAGGAGTGAGAGGGGCAGCGTAAGCAGGAGTGAGAGGGGCAGCGTAAGCAGGAGTGAGAGGGGCAGCGTAAGCAGGAGTGAGAGGGGCAGCGTAAGCAGGAGTGAGAGGGGCAGCGTAAGCAGGAGTGAGAGGGGCAGCGTAAGCAGGAGTGAGAGGGGCAGCGTAAGCAGGAGTGAGAGGGGCAGCGTAAGCAGGAGTGAGAGGGGCAGGAGTGAGGAGGGCAGCTTCTGCAGGAGTGAGAGGGGCAGCGTATGCAGGAGTGAGAGGGGCAGCTTATGCAGCAGTGAGAGGGGCAGCTTATGCAGGAGTAAGAGGGACAGGGTAAGCAGGAGTGAGAGGGGAGGCGTAAGCTGGAGTGAGAGGGGCAGCGTAAGCTGGAGTGAGAGGGGCAGCTTATGCTGGAGTGAGAGGGGCAGCTTATGCTGGAGTGAGAGGGGCAGCTTATGCTGGAGTGAGAGCGGCAGCGTATGCAGGAGTGGGAGGGGAAGCTGATGCAGGAGTGAGAGGAGCAGCGTATGCAGGATTGAGAGGGGCCGTTGAAGCAGGAGTGAGAGGGGCAGCGTAAGCAAGAGTGAAGAGGGGCAGCGTCAGCAGGAGTGAGAGGGGCAGATTATGCAGGAGTGAGAGAGGCAGCGTAAGCAGGAGTGCGAGGGGCTGCTTATGCAGGAGTGAAGCGGGGCAGTTTATGCAGGAGTGAGAGGGGCAGCGTAAGCAGGAGTGAGAGGGGCAGCGTAAGCAAGAGTGAAGAGGGGCAGCGTAAGCAGGAGTGAGAGGGGCAGCGTAAGCAGGAGTGAGAGGGGCAGCGTAAGCAGGAGTGAGAGGGGCAGCGTAAGCAGGAGTGAGAGGGGCAGCTTATGCAGGAGTGAGAGGGGCAGCTTATGCAGGAGTGAGAGAGGCAGCGTAAGCAGGAGTGAGAGGGGCTGCTTATGCAGGAGTGAGAGGGGCAGCTTATGCAGGAGTGAGAGGGACAGCGTAAGCAGGAATGAGGGGGAGGCGTAAGCTGGAGTGAGAGGGGCAGCGTAAGCTGGAGTGAGAGGGGCAGCTTATGCTGGAGTGAGAGGGGCAACTTATGCTGGAGTGAGAGGGGCAGCGTATGCAGGAGTGGGAGGGGAAGCTGATGCAGGAGTGAGAGGAGCAGCGTAAGCAGGATTGAGAGGGGCCGTTGAAGCAGGAGTGAGAGGGGCAGCGTGAGCAAGAGTGAAGAGGGGCAGCATAAGCAGGAGTGAGAGGGGCAGCGTAAGCAGGAGTGAGAGGGGCAGCGTAAGCAGGAGTGAGAGGGGCAGCGTAAGCAGGAGTGAGAGGGGCAGCGTAAGCAGGAGTGAGAGGGGCAGCGTAAGCAGGAGTGAGAGGGGCAGCGTAAGCAGGAGTGAGAGGGGCAGCTTCTGCAGGAGTGAGAGGGGCAGCGTAAGCAGGAGTGAGAAGGGCAGCGTAAGCAGGAGTGAGAGGGGCAGCGTAAGCAGGAGTGAGAGGGGCAGCGTAAGCAGGAGTGAGAGGGGCAGCGTAAGCAGGAGTGAGAGGGGCAGCTTAAGCAGGAGTGAGAGGGGCAGCGTAAGCAGGAGTGAGAGGGGCAGCGTAAGCAGGAGTGAGAGGGGCAGCGTAAGCAGGAGTGAGAGGTGCAGCGTAAGCAGGAGTGAGAGGGGCAGCGTAAGCAGGAGTGAGAGGGGCAGCGTAAGCAGGAGTGAGAGGGGCAGCGTAAGCAGGAGTGAGAGGGGCAGCGTAAGCAGGAGTGAGAGGGGCAGCGTAAGCAGGAGTGAGAGGGGCAGCGTAAGCAGGAGTGAGAGGGGCAGCGTAAGCAGGAGTGAGAGGGGCAGCGTAAGCAGGAGTGAGAGGGGCAGCGTAAGCAGGAGTGAGAGGGGCAGCGTAAGCAGGAGTGAGAGGGGCAGCGTAAGCAGGAGTGAGAGGGGCAGCGTAAGCAGGAGTGAGAGGGGCAGCGTAAGCAGGAGTGAGAGGGGCAGCGTAAGCAGGAGTGAGAGGGGCAGCGTAAGCAGGAGTGAGAGGGGCAGCGTAAGCAGGAGTGAGAGGGGCAGCGTAAGCAGGAGTGAGAGGGGCAGCGTAAGCAGGAGTGAGAGGGGCAGCGTAAGCAGGAGTGAGAGGGGCAGCGTAAGCAGGAGTGAGAGGGGCAGCGTAAGCAGGAGTGAGAGGGGCAGCGTAAGCAGGAGTGAGAGGGGCAGCGTAAGCAGGAGTGAGAGGGGCAGCGTAAGCAGGAGTGAGAGGGGCAGCGTAAGCAGGAGTGAGAGGGGCAGCGTAAGCAGGAGTGAGAGGGGCAGCGTAAGCAGGAGTGAGAGGGGCAGCGTAAGCAGGAGTGAGAGGGGCAGCGTAAGCAGGAGTGAGAGGGGCAGCGTAAGCAGGAGTGAGAGGGGCAGCGTAAGCAGGAGTGAGAGGGGCAGCGTAAGCAGGAGTGAGAGGGGCAGCGGAATCATGAGTGAGAGGGGCAGCTTATGCAGGAGTGAGTGGGGCAGCGTAAGCAGGAGTGAGAGGGACAGCGTAAGCAGGAGTGAGAGGGGAGGCGAATGCAGGAGTGAGAGGGGCAGCGTAAGCTGGAGTGAGAGGGGCAGCTTATGCAGGAGTGAGAGGAGCAGCGTAAGCAGGAGTGAGAGGGGCAGCTTATGCAGGAGTGAGAGGGGCAGCTTATGCAGGAGTGAGAGAGGCAGCGTAAGCAGGAGTGAGAGGGGCTGCTTATGCAGGAGTGAGAGGGGCAGCGTAAGCAGGAATGAGATGGTCAGCGTAATCTGGAGTGAGAGGGGCAGCCTATGCGGGAGCGAGAGGGGCAGAGTAAGCTGGAGCAAGATGGGCAGCGTAAGCAGGAGCGAGAAGGCCAGCTTATGGAGGAGTGAGAACGGCAGCTTGCGCAGGAGTGAGAGCGGCAGCTTGCGCAGGAGTGAGAGGGGCCGCGTAAGCAGGAGTGAGAGGGGCCTCGTAAGCAGGAGTGAGAGGGGCCGCGTAAGCAGGAGTGAGAGGGGAGGCGGAAGCAGGAATGAAAGGGGCAGCATAAGCTGGAGTGAGAGGGACAGCGTAAGCAGGAGTGAGAGGGGAGGCGTAAGCAGGAGTGAGAGGGGCAGCTTATGCTGCAGTGAGAGGGGTAGCGTAAGCAGGATTGAAAGGGGCCGTTGAAGCAGGAGTGAGAGGGGCAGCGTAAGCAAGAGTGAAGAGGGGCAGCGTAAGCAGGAGTGAGAGGGGCAGCGTAAGGAGGAGTGAGCAGAGCAGCGGCAGCAGGAGTGAGAGGGGCAGCGGAATCATGAGTGAGAGGGGCAGCTTATGCAGGAATGAAAGCGACAGGGTAAGGAGTGAGAGGGGCAGCGTGAGCAGGAGGGAGAGGGGCAGCGTAAGCAGGACTGAGAGGGGCAGGAGTGAGAAGGGCAGCTTCTGCAGGAGTGTGAGGGGCAGCCCAAGCAGGAGTGAGAGGGGAGGCGTAAGCAGAAATGAGAGGAGCAGCGTATGCAGGAGTGAGAGGGGCAGTGTATGCAGGAGTGAGAGGGGCAGCTTATGCAGGAGTGAGAGGGGCAGCTTATGCAGGAGTGAGAGGGACAGCGTAAGCAGGAGTGAGAGGGGAGGCGTGAGCAGGAATGAGAGGGGCAGCGTAAGCTGGAGTGAGAGGGGCAGCTTATGCAGGAGTGAGAGGGGCAGCTTATGCAGGAGTGAGAGGGGCAGCTTATGCAGGAGTGAGCGGGGCAGCTTATGCTGGAGTGAGAGGGGCAGCTTATGCTGGAGTGAGAGGGGCAGCTTATGCTGGAGTGAGAGGGGCAGCTTATGCTGGAGTGAGAGGGGCAGCTTATGCTGGAGTGAGAGGGGCAGCGTAAGCAGGATTGAGAGGGGCCGTTGAAGCAGGAGTGAGAGGGGCAGCGTAAGCAAGAGTGAAGAGGGGCAGCGTAAGCATGAGTGAGAGGGGCAGCGTAAGCATGAGTGAGAGGGGCAGCGTAAGCATGAGTGAGAGGGGCAGCGTAAGCATGAGTGAGAGGGGCAGCGTAAGCATGAGTTAGAGGGGCAGCGTAAGCATGAGTGAGAGGGGCAGCATAAGCAAGAATGAAGAGCGGCAGCGTAAGCAGGAGTGAGAGGGGCAGCGTAAGGAGGAGTGAGCAGAGCAGCGGAAGCAGGAGTGAAAGGGGCAGCGGAATCATGAGCGAGAGGGGCAGCTTATGCAGGAGTGAGAGGGGCAGCGTAAGCAGGAGTGAGAGGGACAGCGTAAGCAGAAGTGAGAGGGGAGGCGTAAGCAGGAATGAGAGGGGCAGCGTAAGCTGGAGTGAGAGGAGCAGCGTAAGCAGGAGTGAGAGGGGCAGCTTATGCAGGAGTGAGAGGGGCAGCTTATGCAGGAGTGAGAGGGGCCGCGTAAGCAGGAGTGAGAGGGGCCGCGTAAGCAGGAGTGAGAGTGGCCGCGTAAGCAGGAGTGAGAGGGGCCGCGTAAGCAGGAGTGAGAGGAGCAGCGTAAGCAGGAGTGAGAGGGGCAGCGTAAGCAGGAGTGAGAGGGGCAGCGTAAGCAGGCTTGAGCGGGGCATCGTAAGCTGGAGTGAGAGGGGCAGCGTAAGCAGGAGTGAGAGGGGGAGCGTAAGCAGGAGTGAGAGGGGCAGCAGAATCAGGAGTGAGAGGGTCAGCGGAATCAGGAGGGAGAGGGGCAGCGTAAGCTGGAGTGACAGGGGCAGCTTATGCAGGAGTGAGAGGGGCAGCTTATGCAGGAATGACAGGGGCAGCTTAAGCAGGAGTGAGAGGGGCAGCGTAAGCAGGAGTGAGAGGGGCAGCGTAAGCAGGAGTGAGAGGGGCCGCGTAAGCAGGAGTGAGAGGGGCCGCGTAAGCGGGAGTGAGAGGGGCCGCGTAAGCAGGAGTGAGAGGGGCCGCGTAAGCAGGAGTGAGAGGGGTCGCGTAAGCAGGAGTGAGAGGGGCCGCGTAAGCAGGAGTGAGAGGGGCCGCTTAAGCAGGAGTGAGAGGGGCCGCGTAAGCAGGAGTGAGAGGGGCCGCGTAAGCAGGAGTGAGAGGGGCCGCGTAAGCAGGAGTGAGAGGGGCCGCGTAAGCAGGAGTGAGAGGGGCCGCGTAAGCAGGAGTGAGAGGGGCCGCGTAAGCAGGAGTGAGAGGGGCCGCGTAAGCAGGAGTGAGAGGGGCCGCGTAAGCAGGAGTGAGAGGGGCCGCGTAAGCAGGAGTGAGAGGGGCCGCGTAAGCAGGAGTGAGAGGGGCCGCGTAAGCAGGAGTGAGAGGGGCTGCGTAAGCAGGAGTGAGAGGGGCCGCGTAAGCAGGAGTGAGAGGGGCCGCGTAAGCAGGAGTGAGAGGGGCCGCGTAAGCAGGAGTGAGAGGGGCAGCGTAAGCAGGAGTGAGAGGGGCCGCGTAAGCAGGAGTGAGAGGGGCTGCGTAAGCAGGAGTGAGAGGGGCCGCGTGAGCAGGAGTGAGAGGGGCCGCGTGAGCAGGAGTGAGAGGGGCCGCGTGAGCAGGAGTGAGAGGGGCCGCGTGAGCAGGAGTGAGAGGGGCCGCGTGAGCAGGAGTGAGAGGGACCGCGTGAGCAGGAGTGAGAGGGGCCGCGTGAGCAGGAGTGAGAGGAGCCGCGTGAGCAGGAGTGAGAGTGGCCGCGTGAGCAGGAGTGAGAGGGGCCGCGTGAGCAGGAGTGAGAGGGGCCGCGTGAGCAGGAGTGAGAGGGGCCGCGTGAGCAGGAGCGAGAGGGGCCGCGTAAGCAGGAGCGAGAGGGGCCACGTAAGCAGGAGCGAGAGGGGCCGTGTAAGCAGGAGCGAGAGTGGCCGCGTAAGCAGGAGCGAGAGGGGCCGCGTAAGCAGGAGTGAGAGGAGCAGCGTAAGCAGGAGTGAGAGGGGCCGCGTGAGCAGGAGCGAGAGGGGCCGCGTAAGCAGGAGCGAGAGGGGCCACGTAAGCAGGAGCGAGAGGGGCCGCGTAAGCAGGAGCGAGAGTGGCCGCGTAAGCAGGAGCGAGAGGGGCCGCGTAAGCAGGAGTGAGAGGAGCAGCGTAAGCAGGAGTGAGAGGGGCAGCGTAAGCAGGAGTGAGAGGGGCAGCGTAAGCAGGCTTGAGCGGGGCATCGTAAGCTGGAGTGAGAGGGGCAGCGTAAGCAGGAGTGAGAGGGGGAGCGTAAGCAGGAGTGAGAGGGGCAGCAGAATCAGGAGTGAGAGGGTCAGCGGAATCAGGAGGGAGAGGGGCAGCGTAAGCTGGAGTGACAGGGGCAGCTTATGCAGGAGTGAGAGGGGCAGCTTATGCAGGAGTGAGAGGGGCAGCTTATGCAGGAGTGAGAGGGGCAGCTTAAGCAGGAGTGAGAGGGGCAGCAGAATCAGGAGTGAGAGGGTCAGCGGAATCAGGAGGGAGAGGGGCAGCGTAAGCTGGAGTGAGAGGGTCAGCGGAATCAGGAGGGAGAGGGGCAGCGTAAGCTGGAGTGACAGGGGCAGCTTATGCAGGAGTGAGAGGGGCAGCTTATGCAGGAGTGAGAGGGGCAGCGTAAGCAGGAGTGAGAGGGGCAGCGTATGCAGGAGTGAGAGGGGCAGCTTATGCAGGAGTGAGAGGGGCAGCTTATGCAGGAGTGAGAGGGGCAGCTTATGCAGGAGTGGGAGGAGCAGCGTAATCAGGAGTGAGAGGGGCAGCGTAAGCAGGAGTGAGAGGGGCAGCGTAAGCAGGAGTGAGAGGGGCAGCGTAAGCAGGAGTGAGAGGGGCAGCTTATGCTGGAGTGAGAGGGGCAGTGTATGCAGGAGTGGGTGGGGCAGCTTATGCAGGAGTGAGAGGAGCAGCGTAAGCAGGAGTGAGAAGGGCCGTTGAAGCAGGAGTGAGAGGGGCAGCGTAAGGAGGAGTGAGCAGAGCAGCCGGAGCAGGAGTGAGAGGGGCCGCGTAAGCAGGAGTGAGAGGGGCCGCGTAAGCAGGAGTGAGAGGGGCCGCGTAAGCAGGAGTGAGAGGGGCCGCGTAAGCAGGAGTGAGAGGAGCAGCGTAAGCAGGAGTGAGAGGGGCAGCGTAAGCAGGAGTGAGAGGGGCAGCGTAAGCAGGCTTGAGCGGGGCATCGTAAGCTGGAGTGAGAGGGGCAGCGTAAGCAGGAGTGAGAGGGGGAGCGTAAGCAGGAGTGAGAGGGGCAGCAGAATCAGGAGTGAGAGGGTCAGCGGAATCAGGAGGGAGAGGGGCAGCGTAAGCTGGAGTGACAGGGGCAGCTTATGCAGGAGTGAGAGGGGCAGCTTATGCAGGAGTGAGAGGGGCAGCTTAAGCAGGGTGAGAGGGGCAGCGTAAGCAGGAGTGAGAGGGGCAGCGTAAGCAGGAGTGAGAGGGGCCGCGTAAGCAGGAGTGAGAGGGGCCGCGTAAGCAGGAGTGAGAGGGGCCGCGTAAGCAGGAGTGAGAGGGGCCGCGTAAGCAGGAGCGAGAGGGGCCGCGTAAGCAGGAGCGAGAGGGGCCGCGTAAGCAGGAGCGAGAGTGGCCGCGTAAGCAGGAGCGAGAGGGGCAGCTTCTGCAGGAGCGAGAGGGGCAGCTTATGCAGGAGCGAGAGGGGCAGCGTCAGCAGGAGTGAGAGGGGCAGCTTATGCTGGAGTGAGAGGGGCAGCGTATGCAGGAGTGGGTGGGGCAGCTTATGCAGGAGTGAGAGGAGCAGCCAAAGCAGGAGTGAGAAGGACCGTTGAAGCAGGAGTGAGAGGGGCAGCGTAAGGAGGAGTGAGCAGAGCAGCCGGAGCAGGAGTGAGAGTGGCCGCGTAAGCAGGAGTGAGAGGGGCCGCGTAAGCAGGAGTGAGAGTGGCCGCGTAAGCAGGAGTGAGAGGGGCCGCGTAAGCAGGAGTGAGAGGGGCAGCGTAAGCAGGAGTGAGAGGGGCAGCGTAAGCAGGAGTGAGAGGGGCAGCGTAAGCAGGCTTGAGCGGGGCATCGTAAGCTGGAGTGAGAGGGGCAGCGTAAGCAGGAGTGAGAGGGGGAGCGTAAGCAGGAGTGAGAGGGGCAGCAGAATCAGGAGTGAGAGGGTCAGCGGAATCAGGAGGGAGAGGGGCAGCGTAAGCTGGAGTGAGAGGGTCAGCGGAATCAGGAGGGAGAGGGGCAGCGTAAGCTGGAGTGACAGGGGCAGCTTATGCAGGAGTGAGAGGGGCAGCTTATGCAGGAGTGAGAGGGGCAGCTTATGCAGGAGTGAGAGGGGCAGCGTAAGCAGGAGTGAGAGGGGCAGCGTAAGCAGGAGTGAGAGGGGCAGCGTATGCAGGAGTGAGAGGGGCAGCTTATGCAGGAGTGAGGGGGGCAGCTTATGCAGGAGTGGGAGGTGCAGCGTAATCAGGAGTGAGAGGGGCAGCGTAAGCAGGAGTGAGAGGGGCCGCGTAAGCAGGAGTGAGAGGGGCCGCGTAAGCTGGAGTGAGAGGGGCAGCTTATGCAGGAGTGAGAGGGGCAGCTTATGCAGGAGTGAGCGGGGCAGCTTATGCTGGAGTGAGAGGGGCAGCTTATGCTGGAGTGAGAGGGGCAGCTTATGCTGGAGTGAGAGGGGCAGCTTATGCTGGAGTGAGAGGGGCAGCTTATGCTGGAGTGAGAGGGGCAGCGTAAGCAGGATTGAGAGGGGCCGTTGAAGCAGGAGTGAGAGGGGCAGCGTAAGCAAGAGTGAAGAGGGGCAGCGTAAGCATGAGTGAGAGGGGCAGCGTAAGCATGAGTGAGAGGGGCAGCGTAAGCATGAGTGAGAGGGGCAGCGTAAGCATGAGTTAGAGGGGCAGCGTAAGCATGAGTGAGAGGGGCAGCATAAGCAAGAATGAAGAGCGGCAGCGTAAGCAGGAGTGAGAGGGGCAGCGTAAGGAGGAGTGAGCAGAGCAGCGGAAGCAGGAGTGAAAGGGGCAGCGGAATCATGAGCGAGAGGGGCAGCTTATGCAGGAGTGAGAGGGGCAGCGTAAGCAGGAGTGAGAGGGACAGCGTAAGCAGAAGTGAGAGGGGAGGCGTAAGCAGGAATGAGAGGGGCAGCGTAAGCTGGAGTGAGAGGGGCAGCTTATGCTGGAGTGAAAGGGGCAGCTTATGCTGGAGTGAGAGGGGCAGCGTATGCAGGAGTGGGAGGGGAAGCTGATGCAGGAGTGAGAGGGGCAGCGTAAGCAGGATTGAGAGGGGCCGTTGAAGCAGGAGTGAGAGGGGCAGCGTAAGCAAGAGTGAAGAGGGGCAGCATAAGCAGGAGTGAGAGGGGCAGCGTAAGCAGGAGTGAGAGGGGCAGCGTAAGCAGGAGTGAGAGGGGCAGCGTAAGCAGGAGTGAGAGGGGCAGCGTAAGCAGGAGTGAGAGGGGCAGCGTAAGCAGGAGTGAGAGGGGCAGCGTAAGCAGGAGTGAGAGGGGCAGCGTAAGCAGGAGTGAGAGGGGCAGCGTAAGCAGGAGTGAGAGGGGCAGCGTAAGCAGGAGTGAGAGGGGCAGCGTAAGCAGGAGTGAGAGGGGCAGCGTAAGCAGGAGTGAGAGGGGCAGCGTAAGCAGGAGTGAGAGGGGCAGCGTAAGCAGGAGTGAGAGGGGCAGCGTAAGCAGGAGTGAGAGGGGCAGCGTAAGCAGGAGTGAGAGGGGCAGCGTAAGCAGGAGTGAGAGGGGCAGCGTAAGCAAGAGTGAGAGGGGCAGCGTAAGCAGGAGTGAGAGGGTCAGCGTAAGCAGGAGTGAGAGGGTCAGCGTAAGCAGGAGTGAGAGGGGCAGCGGAAGCAGGAGTGAGAGGGGCAGCGGAATCATGAGTGAGAGGGGCAGCTTATGCAGGAGTGAGTGGGGCAGCGTAAGCAGGAGTGAGAGGGACAGCGTAAGCAGGAGTGAGAGGGGAGGCGAATGCAGGAGTGAGAGGGGCAGCGTAAGCTGGAGTGAGAGGGGCAGCTTATGCAGGTGTGAGAGGGGCAGCTTATGCAGGAGTGAGAGAGGCAGCGTAAGCAGGAGTGAGAGGGGCAGCGTAAGCAAGAGTGAGAGGGGCAGCGTAAGCAGGAGTGAGAGGGGCAGCGTAAGCAGGAGTGAGAGGGGCAGCGTAAGCAGGAGTGAGAGGGGCAGCGTAAGCAGGAGTGAGAGGGGCAGCGTAAGCAGGAGTGAGAGGGGCCGCGTAAGCAGGAGTGAGAGGGGCAGCGTAAGCAGGAGTGAGAGGGGCAGCGTAAGCAGGAGTGAGAGGGGCAGCGTAAGCAGGAGTGAGAGGGGCAGCGTAAGCAGGAGTGAGAGGGGCAGCGTAAGCAGGAGTGAGAGGGGCAGCGTAAGCAGGAGTGAGAGGGGCAGCGTAAGCAGGAGTGAGAGGGGCAGCGTAAGCAGGAGTGAGAGGGGCAGCGTAAGCAGGAGTGAGAGGGGCAGCGTAAGCAGGAGTGAGAGGGGCAGCGTAAGCAGGAGTGAGAGGGGCAGCGTAAGCAGGAGTGAGAGGGGCAGGAGTGAGGAGGGCAGCTTCTGCAGGAGTGAGAGGGGCAGCGTATGCAGGAGTGAGAGGGGCAGCTTATGCAGCAGTGAGAGGGGCAGCTTATGCAGGAGTAAGAGGGACAGGGTAAGCAGGAGTGAGAGGGGAGGCGTAAGCTGGAGTGAGAGGGGCAGCGTAAGCTGGAGTGAGAGGGGCAGCTTATGCTGGAGTGAGAGGGGCAGCTTATGCTGGAGTGAGAGGGGCAGCTTATGCTGGAGTGAGAGCGGCAGCGTATGCAGGAGTGGGAGGGGAAGCTGATGCAGGAGTGAGAGGAGCAGCGTATGCAGGATTGAGAGGGGCCGTTGAAGCAGGAGTGAGAGGGGCAGCGTAAGCAAGAGTGAAGAGGGGCAGCGTCAGCAGGAGTGAGAGGGGCAGATTATGCAGGAGTGAGAGAGGCAGCGTAAGCAGGAGTGAGAGGGGCTGCTTATGCAGGAGTGAAGAGGGGCAGTTTATGCAGGAGTGAGAGGGGCAGCGTAAGCAGGAGTGAGAGGGGCAGCGTAAGCAAGAGTGAAGAGGGGCAGCGTAAGCAGGAGTGAGAGGGGCAGCGTAAGCAGGAGTGAGAGGGGCAGCGTAAGCAGGAGTGAGAGGGGCAGCTTATGCAGGAGTGAGAGGGGCAGCTTATGCAGGAGTGAGAGAGGCAGCGTAAGCAGGAGTGAGAGGGGCTGCTTATGCAGGAGTGAGAGGGGCAGCTTATGCAGGAGTGAGAGGGACAGCGTAAGCAGGAATGAGGGGGAGGCGTAAGCTGGAGTGAGAGGGGCAGCGTAAGCTGGAGTGAGAGGGGCAGCTTATGCTGGAGTGAGAGGGGCAACTTATGCTGGAGTGAGAGGGGCAGCGTATGCAGGAGTGGGAGGGGAAGCTGATGCAGGAGTGAGAGGAGCAGCGTAAGCGGGATTGAGAGGGGCCGTTGAAGCAGGAGTGAGAGGGGCAGCGGAAGCAAGAGTGAAGAGGGGCAGCATAAGCAGGAGTGAGAGGGGCAGCGTAAGCAGGAGTGAGAGGGGCAGCGTAAGCAGGAGTGAGAGGGGCAGCGTAAGCAGGAGTGAGAGGGGCAGCGTAAGCAGGAGTGAGAGGGGCAGCGTAAGCAGGAGTGAGAGGGGCAGCGTAAGCAGGAGTGAGAGGGGCAGCTTCTGCAGGAGTGAGAGGGGCAGCGTAAGCAGGAGTGAGAAGGGCAGCGTAAGCAGGAGTGAGAGGGGCAGCGTAAGCAGGAGTGAGAGGGGCAGCGTAAGCAGGAGTGAGAGGGGCAGCGTAAGCAGGAGTGAGAGGGGCAGCTTAAGCAGGAGTGAGAGGGGCAGCGTAAGCAGGAGTGAGAGGGGCAGCGTAAGCAGGAGTGAGAGGGGCAGCGTAAGCAGGAGTGAGAGGTGCAGCGTAAGCAGGAGTGAGAGGGGCAGCGTAAGCAGGAGTGAGAGGGGCAGCGTAAGCAGGAGTGAGAGGGGCAGCGTAAGCAGGAGTGAGAGGGGCAGCGTAAGCAGGAGTGAGAGGGGCAGCGTAAGCAGGAGTGAGAGGGGCAGCGTAAGCAGGAGTGAGAGGGGCAGCGTAAGCAGGAGTGAGAGGGGCAGCGTAAGCAGGAGTGAGAGGGGCAGCGTAAGCAGGAGTGAGAGGGGCAGCGTAAGCAGGAGTGAGAGGGGCAGCGTAAGCAGGAGTGAGAGGGGCAGCGTAAGCAGGAGTGAGAGGGGCAGCGTAAGCAGGAGTGAGAGGGTCAGCGTAAGCAGGAGTGAGAGGGGCAGCGTAAGCAGGAGTGAGAGGGGCAGCGTAAGCAGGAGTGAGAGGTGCAGCGTAAGCAGGAGTGAGAGGGGCAGCGTAAGCAGGAGTGAGAGGGGCAGCGTAAGCAGGAGTGAGAGGGGCAGCGGAATCATGAGTGAGAGGGGCAGCTTATGCAGGAGTGAGTGGGGCAGCGTAAGCAGGAGTGAGAGGGACAGCGTAAGCAGGAGTGAGAGGGGAGGCGAATGCAGGAGTGAGAGGGGCCGCGTAAGCAGGAGTGAGAGGGGCCGCGTAAGCAGGAGTGAGAGGGGCCGCGTAAGCAGGAGTGAGAGGGGCCGCGTAAGCAGGAGTGAGAGGGGCCGCGTAAGCAGGAGTGAGAGGGGCCGCGTAAGCAGGAGTGAGAGGGGCCGCGTAAGCAGGAGTGAGAGGGGCCGCGTAAGCAGGAGTGAGAGGGGCCGCGTAAGCAGGAGTGAGAGGGGCCGCGTAAGCAGGAGTGAGAGGGGCCGCGTAAGCAGGAGTGAGAGGGGCAGCGTAAGCAGGAGTGAGAGGGGCCGCGTAAGCAGGAGTGAGAGGGGCCGCGTAAGCAGGAGTGAGAGGGGCCGCGTGAGCAGGAGTGAGAGGGGCCGCGTGAGCAGGAGTGAGAGGGGCCGCGTGAGCAGGAGTGAGAGGGGCCGCGTGAGCAGGAGTGAGAGGGGCCGCGTGAGCAGGAGTGAGAGGGACCGCGTGAGCAGGAGTGAGAGGGGCCGCGTGAGCAGGAGTGAGAGGAGCCGCGTGAGAAGGAGTGAGAGTGGCCGCATGAGCAGGAGTGAGAGGGGCCGCGTGAGCAGGAGTGAGAGGGGCCGCGTGAGCAGGAGTGAGAGGGGCCGCGTGAGCAGGAGCGAGAGGGGCCGCGTAAGCAGGAGCGAGAGGGGCCACGTAAGCAGGAGCGAGAGGGGCCGCGTAAGCAGGAGCGAGAGTGGCCGCGTAAGCAGGAGCGAGAGGGGCCGCGTAAGCAGGAGTGAGAGGAGCAGCGTAAGCAGGAGTGAGAGGGGCAGCGTAAGCAGGAGTGAGAGGGGCAGCGTAAGCAGGCTTGAGCGGGGCATCGTAAGCTGGAGTGAGAGGGGCAGCGTAAGCAGGAGTGAGAGGGGGAGCGTAAGCAGGAGTGAGAGGGGCAGCAGAATCAGGAGTGAGAGGGTCAGCGGAATCAGGAGGGAGAGGGGCAGCGTAAGCTGGAGTGACAGGGGCAGCTTATGCAGGAGTGAGAGGGGCAGCTTATGCAGGAGTGAGAGGGGCAGCTTATGCAGGAGTGAGAGGGGCAGCTTATGCAGGAGTGAGAGGGGCAGCTTAAGCAGGAGTGAGAGGGGCAGCAGAATCAGGAGTGAGAGGGTCAGCCGAATCAGGAGGGAGAGGGGCAGCGTAAGCTGGAGTGAGAGGGTCAGCGGAATCAGGAGGGAGAGGGGCAGCTTATGCAGGAGTGAGAGGGGCAGCTTATGCAGGAGTGAGAGGGGCAGCGTAAGCAGGAGTGAGAGGGGCAGCGTATGCAGGAGTGAGAGGGGCAGCTTATGCAGGAGTGAGAGGGGCAGCTTATGCAGGAGTGAGAGGGGCAGCTTATGCAGGAGTGGGAGGAGCAGCGTAATCAGGAGTGAGAGGGGCAGCGTAAGCAGGAGTGAGAGGGGCAGCGTAAGCAGGAGTGAGAGGGGCAGCTTATGCTGGAGTGAGAGGGGCAGCGTATGCAGGAGTGGGTGGGGCAGCTTATGCAGGAGTGAGAGGAGCAGCGTAAGCAGGAGTGAGAAGGGCCGTTGAAGCAGGAGTGAGAGGGGCAGCGTAAGGAGGAGTGAGCAGAGCAGCCGGAGCAGGAGTGAGAGGGGCCGCGTAAGCAGGAGTGAGAGGGGCCGCGTAAGCAGGAGTGAGAGTGGCCGCGTAAGCAGGAGTGAGAGGGGCCGCGTAAGCAGGAGTGAGAGGAGCAGCGTAAGCAGGAGTGAGAGGGGCAGCGTAAGCAGGAGTGAGAGGGGCAGCGTAAGCAGGCTTGAGCGGGGCATCGTAAGCCGGAGTGAGAGGGGCAGCGTAAGCAGGAGTGAGAGGGGGAGCGTAAGCAGGAGTGAGAGGGGCAGCAGAATCAGGAGTGAGAGGGTCAGCGGAATCAGGAGGGAGAGGGGCAGCGTAAGCTGGAGTGACAGGGGCAGCTTATGCAGGAGTGAGAGGGGCAGCTTATGCAGGAGTGAGAGGGGCAGCTTAAGCAGGGTGAGAGGGGCAGCGTAAGCAGGAGTGAGAGGGGCAGCGTAAGCAGGAGTGAGAGGGGCCGCGTAAGCAGGAGTGAGAGGGGCCGCGTAAGCAGGAGTGAGAGGGGCCGCGTAAGCAGGAGTGAGAGGGGCCGCGTAAGCAGGAGCGAGAGGGGCCGCGTAAGCAGGAGCGAGAGGGGCCGCGTAAGCAGGAGCGAGAGTGGCCGCGTAAGCAGGAGCGAGAGGGGCAGCTTCTGCAGGAGCGAGAGGGGCAGCTTATGCAGGAGCGAGAGGGGCAGCGTCAGCAGGAGTGAGAGGGGCAGCTTATGCTGGAGTGAGAGGGGCAGCGTATGCAGGAGTGGGTGGGGCAGCTTATGCAGGAGTGAGAGGAGCAGCCAAAGCAGGAGTGAGAAGGACCGTTGAAGCAGGAGTGAGAGGGGCAGCGTAAGGAGGAGTGAGCAGAGCAGCCGGAGCAGGAGTGAGAGTGGCCGCGTAAGCAGGAGTGAGAGGGGCCGCGTAAGCAGGAGTGAGAGTGGCCGCGTAAGCAGGAGTGAGAGGGGCCGCGTAAGCAGGAGTGAGAGGAGCAGCGTAAGCAGGAGTGAGAGGGGCAGCGTAAGCAGGAGTGAGAGGGGCAGCGTAAGCAGGCTTGAGCGGGGCATCGTAAGCTGGAGTGAGAGGGGCAGCGTAAGCAGGAGTGAGAGGGGGAGCGTAAGCAGGAGTGAGAGGGGCAGCAGAATCAGGAGTGAGAGGGTCAGCGGAATCAGGAGGGAGAGGGGCAGCGTAAGCTGGAGTGAGAGGGTCAGCGGAATCAGGAGGGAGAGGGGCAGCGTAAGCTGGAGTGACAGGGGCAGCTTATGCAGGAGTGAGAGGGGCAGCTTATGCAGGAGTGAGAGGGGCAGCGTAAGCAGGAGTGAGAGGGGCAGCGTAAGCAGGAGTGAGAGGGGCAGCGTATGCAGGAGTGAGAGGGGCAGCTTATGCAGGAGTGAGGGGGGCAGCTTATGCAGGAGTGGGAGGTGCAGCGTAATCAGGAGTGAGAGGGGCAGCGTAAGCAGGAGTGAGAGGGGCCGCGTAAGCAGGAGTGAGAGGGGCCGCGTAAGCTGGAGTGAGAGGGGCAGCTTATGCAGGAGTGAGAGGGGCAGCTTATGCAGGAGTGAGAGGGGCAGCTTATGCAGGAGTGAGCGGGGCAGCTTATGCTGGAGTGAGAGGGGCAGCTTATGCTGGAGTGAGAGGGGCAGCTTATGCTGGAGTGAGAGGGGCAGCTTATGCTGGAGTGAGAGGGGCAGCTTATGCTGGAGTGAGAGGGGCAGCGTAAGCAGGATTGAGAGGGGCCGTTGAAGCAGGAGTGAGAGGGGCAGCGTAAGCAAGAGTGAAGAGGGGCAGCGTAAGCATGAGTGAGAGGGGCAGCGTAAGCATGAGTGAGAGGGGCAGCGTAAGCATGAGTGAGAGGGGCAGCGTAAGCATGAGTTAGAGGGGCAGCGTAAGCATGAGTGAGAGGGGCAGCATAAGCAAGAATGAAGAGCGGCAGCGTAAGCAGGAGTGAGAGGGGCAGCGTAAGGAGGAGTGAGCAGAGCAGCGGAAGCAGGAGTGAAAGGGGCAGCGGAATCATGAGCGAGAGGGGCAGCTTATGCAGGTGTGAGAGGGGCAGCGTAAGCAGGAGTGAGAGGGACAGCGTAAGCAGAAGTGAGAGGGGAGGCGTAAGCAGGAATGAGAGGGGCAGCGTAAGCTGGAGTGAGAGGGGCAGCTTATGCTGGAGTGAAAGGGGCAGCTTATGCTGGAGTGAGAGGGGCAGCGTATGCAGGAGTGGGAGGGGAAGCTGATGCAGGAGTGAGAGGGGCAGCGTAAGCAGGATTGAGAGGGGCCGTTGAAGCAGGAGTGAGAGGGGCAGCGTAAGCAAGAGTGAAGAGGGGCAGCATAAGCAGGAGTGAGAGGGGCAGCGTAAGCAGGAGTGAGAGGGGCAGCGTAAGCAGGAGTGAGAGGGGCAGCGTAAGCAGGAGTGAGAGGGGCAGCGTAAGCAGGAGTGAGAGGGGCAGCGTAAGCAGGAGTGAGAGGGGCAGCGTAAGCAGGAGTGAGAGGGGCAGCGTAAGCAGGAGTGAGAGGGGCAGCGTAAGCAGGAGTGAGAGGGGCAGCGTAAGCAGGAGTGAGAGGGGCAGCGTAAGCAGGAGTGAGAGGGGCAGCGTAAGCAGGAGTGAGAGGGGCAGCGTAAGCAGGAGTGTGAGGGGCAGCGTAAGCAGGAGTGAGAGGGGCAGCGTAAGCAGGAGTGAGAGGGGCAGCGTAAGCAGGAGTGAGAGGGGCAGCGTAAGCAGGAGTGAGAGGGGCAGCGTAAGCAGGAGTGAGAGGGGCAGCGTAAGCAGGAGTGAGAGGGGCAGCGTAAGCAGGAGTGAGAGGGGCAGCGTAAGCAAGAGTGAGAGGGGCAGCGTAAGCAGGAGTGAGAGGGTCAGCGTAAGCAGGAGTGAGAGGGTCAGCGTAAGCAGGAGTGAGAGGGGCAGCGGAAGCAGGAGTGAGAGGGGCAGCGGAATCATGAGTGAGAGGGGCAGCTTATGCAGGAGTGAGTGGGGCAGCGTAAGCAGGAGTGAGAGGGACAGCGTAAGCAGGAGTGAGAGGGGAGGCGAATGCAGGAGTGAGAGGGGCAGCGTAAGCTGGAGTGAGAGGGGCAGCTTATGCAGGTGTGAGAGGGGCAGCTTATGCAGGAGTGAGAGAGGCAGCGTAAGCAGGAGTGAGAGGGGCAGCGTAAGCAAGAGTGAGAGGGGCAGCGTAAGCAGGAGTGAGAGGGGCAGCGTAAGCAGGAGTGAGAGGGGCAGCGTAAGCAGGAGTGAGAGGGGCAGCGTAAGCAGGAGTGAGAGGGGCAGCGTAAGCAGGAGTGAGAGGGGCAGCGTAAGCAGGAGTGAGAGGGGCAGCGTAAGCAGGAGTGAGAGGGGCAGCGTAAGCAGGAGTGAGAGGGGCAGCGTAAGCAGGAGTGAGAGGGGCAGCGTAAGCAGGAGTGAGAGGGGCAGCGTAAGCAGGAGTGAGAGGGGCAGCGTAAGCAGGAGTGAGAGGGGCAGCGTAAGCAGGAGTGAGAGGGGCAGCGTAAGCAGGAGTGAGAGGGGCAGCGTAAGCAGGAGTGAGAGGGGCAGCGTAAGCAGGAGTGAGAGGGGCAGCGTAAGCAGGAGTGAGAGGGGCAGCGTAAGCAGGAGTGAGAGGGGCAGGAGTGAGGAGGGCAGCTTCTGCAGGAGTGAGAGGGGCAGCGTATGCAGGAGTGAGAGGGGCAGCTTATGCAGCAGTGAGAGGGGCAGCTTATGCAGGAGTAAGAGGGACAGGGTAAGCAGGAGTGAGAGGGGAGGCGTAAGCTGGAGTGAGAGGGGCAGCGTAAGCTGGAGTGAGAGGGGCAGCTTATGCTGGAGTGAGAGGGGCAGCTTATGCTGGAGTGAGAGGGGCAGCTTATGCTGGAGTGAGAGCGGCAGCGTATGCAGGAGTGGGAGGGGAAGCTGATGCAGGAGTGAGAGGAGCAGCGTATGCAGGATTGAGAGGGGCCGTTGAAGCAGGAGTGAGAGGGGCAGCGTAAGCAAGAGTGAAGAGGGGCAGCGTCAGCAGGAGTGAGAGGGGCAGATTATGCAGGAGTGAGAGAGGCAGCGTAAGCAGGAGTGAGAGGGGCTGCTTATGCAGGAGTGAAGAGGGGCAGTTTATGCAGGAGTGAGAGGGGCAGCGTAAGCAGGAGTGAGAGGGGCAGCGTAAGCAAGAGTGAAGAGGGGCAGCCTAAGCAGGAGTGAGAGGGGCAGCGTAAGCAGGAGTGAGAGGGGCAGCGTAAGCAGGAGTGAGAGGGGCAGCTTATGCAGGAGTGAGAGGGGCAGCTTATGCAGGAGTGAGAGAGGCAGCGTAAGCAGGAGTGAGAGGGGCTGCTTATGCAGGAGTGAGAGGGGCAGCTTATGCAGGAGTGAGAGGGACAGCGTAAGCAGGAATGAGGGGGAGGCGTAAGCTGGAGTGAGAGGGGCAGCGTAAGCTGGAGTGAGAGGGGCAGCTTATGCTGGAGTGAGAGGGGCAACTTATGCTGGAGTGAGAGGGGCAGCGTATGCAGGAGTGGGAGGGGAAGCTGATGCAGGAGTGAGAGGAGCAGCGTAAGCAGGATTGAGAGGGGCCGTTGAAGCAGGAGTGAGAGGGGCAGCGTGAGCAAGAGTGAAGAGGGGCAGCATAAGCAGGAGTGAGAGGGGCAGCGTAAGCAGGAGTGAGAGGGGCAGCGTAAGCAGGAGTGAGAGGGGCAGCGTAAGCAGGAGTGAGAGGGGCAGCGTAAGCAGGAGTGAGAGGGGCAGCGTAAGCAGGAGTGAGAGGGGCAGCGTAAGCAGGAGTGAGAGGGGCAGCTTCTGCAGGAGTGAGAGGGGCAGCGTAAGCAGGAGTGAGAAGGGCAGCGTAAGCAGGAGTGAGAGGGGCAGCGTAAGCAGGAGTGAGAGGGGCAGCGTAAGCAGGAGTGAGAGGGGCAGCGTAAGCAGGAGTGAGAGGGGCAGCTTAAGCAGGAGTGAGAGGGGCAGCGTAAGCAGGAGTGAGAGGGGCAGCGTAAGCAGGAGTGAGAGGGGCAGCGTAAGCAGGAGTGAGAGGGGCAGCGTAAGCAGGAGTGAGAGGGGCAGCGTAAGCAGGAGTGAGAGGGGCAGCGTAAGCAGGAGTGAGAGGGGCAGCGTAAGCAGGAGTGAGAGGGGCAGCGTAAGCAGGAGTGAGAGGGGCAGCGTAAGCAGGAGTGAGAGGGGCAGCGTAAGCAGGAGTGAGAGGGGCAGCGTAAGCAGGAGTGAGAGGGGCAGCGTAAGCAGGAGTGAGAGGGGCAGCGTAAGCAGGAGTGAGAGGGGCAGCGTAAGCAGGAGTGAGAGGGGCAGCGTAAGCAGGAGTGAGAGGGGCAGCGTAAGCAGGAGTGAGAGGGGCAGCGTAAGCAGGAGTGAGAGGGGCAGCGTAAGCAGGAGTGAGAGGGGCAGCGTAAGCAGGAGTGAGAGGGGCAGCGTAAGCAGGAGTGAGAGGGGCAGCGTAAGCAGGAGTGAGAGGGGCAGCGTAAGCAGGAGTGAGAGGGGCAGCGTAAGCAGGAGTGAGAGGGGCAGCGTAAGCAGGAGTGAGAGGGGCAGCGTAAGCAGGAGTGAGAGGGGCAGCGTAAGCAGGAGTGAGAGGGGCAGCGTAAGCAGGAGTGAGAGGGGCAGCGTAAGCAGGAGTGAGAGGGGCAGCGTAAGCAGGAGTGAGAGGGGCAGCGTAAGCAGGAGTGAGAGGGGCAGCGTAAGCAGGAGTGAGAGGGGCAGCGTAAGCAGGAGTGAGAGGGGCAGCGTAAGCAGGAGTGAGAGGGGCAGCGTAAGCAGGAGTGAGAGGGGCAGCGTAAGCAGGAGTGAGAGGGGCAGCGTAAGCAGGAGTGAGAGGGGCAGCGTAAGCAGGAGTGAGAGGGGCAGCGTAAGCAGGAGTGAGAGGGGCAGCGTAAGCAGGAGTGAGAGGGGCAGCGTAAGCAGGAGTGAGAGGGGCAGCGTAAGCAGGAGTGAGAGGGGCAGCGTAAGCAGGAGTGAGAGGGGCAGCGGAATCATGAATGAGAGGGGCAGCTTATGCAGGAGTGAGTGGGGCAGCGTAAGCAGGAGTGAGAGGGACAGCGTAAGCAGGAGTGAGAGGGGAGGCGAATGCAGGAGTGAGAGGGGCAGCGTAAGCTGGAGTGAGAGGGGCAGCTTATGCAGGAGTGAGAGGAGCAGCGTAAGCAGGAGTGAGAGGGGCAGCTTATGCAGGAGTGAGAGGGGCAGCTTATGCAGGAGTGAGAGAGGCAGCGTAAGCAGGAGTGAGAGGGGCTGCTTATGCAGGAGTGAGAGGGGCAGCGTAAGCAGGAATGAGATGGTCAGCGTAATCTGGAGTGAGAGGGGCAGCCTATGCGGGAGCGAGAGGGGCAGAGTAAGCTGGAACAAGATGGGCAGCGTAAGCAGGAGCGAGAAGGCCAGCTTATGGAGGAGTGAGAACGGCAGCTTGCGCAGGAGTGAGAGCGGCAGCTTGCGCAGGAGTGAGAGGGGCCGCGTAAGCAGGAGTGAGAGGGGCCTCGTAAGCAGGAGTGAGAGGGGCCGCGTAAGCAGGAGTGAGAGGGGAGGCGGAAGCAGGAATGAAAGGGGCAGCATAAGCTGGAGTGAGAGGGACAGCGTAAGCAGGAGTGAGAGGGGAGGCGTAAGCAGGAGTGAGAGGGGCAGCTTATGCTGCAGTGAGAGGGGTAGCGTAAGCAGGATTGAAAGGGGCCGTTGAAGCAGGAGTGAGAGGGGCAGCGTAAGCAAGAGTGAAGAGGGGCAGCGTAAGCAGGAGTGAGAGGGGCAGCGTAAGGAGGAGTGAGCAGAGCAGCGGAAGCAGGAGTGAGAGGGGCAGCGGAATCATGAGTGAGAGGGGCAGCTTATGCAGGAATGAAAGCGACAGGGTAAGGAGTGAGAGGGGCAGCGTGAGCAGGAGTGAGAGGGGCAGCGTAAGCAGGACTGAGAGGGGCAGGAGTGAGAAGGGCAGCTTCTGCAGGAGTGTGAGGGGCAGCCCAAGCAGGAGTGAGAGGGGAGGCGTAAGCAGGAATGAGAGGAGCAGCGTATGCAGGAGTGAGAGGGGCAGTGTATGCAGGAGTGAGAGGGGCAGCTTATGCAGGAGTGAGAGGGGCAGCTTATGCAGGAGTGAGAGGGACAGCGTAAGCAGGAGTGAGAGGGGAGGCGTGAGCAGGAATGAGAGGGGCAGCGTAAGCTGGAGTGAGAGGGGCAGCTTATGCAGGAGTGAGAGGGGCAGCTTATGCAGGAGTGAGAGGGGCAGCTTATGCAGGAGTGAGCGGGGCAGCTTATGCTGGAGTGAGCGGGGCAGCTTATGCTGGAGTGAGAGGGGCAGCTTATGCTGGAGTGAGAGGGGCAGCTTATGCTGGAGTGAGAGGGGCAGCTTATGCTGGAGTGAGAGGGGCAGCTTATGCTGGAGTGAGAGGGGCAGCTTATGCTGGAGTGAGAGGGGCAGCGTAAGCAGGATTGAGAGGGGCCGTTGAAGCAGGAGTGAGAGGGGCAGCGTAAGCAAGAGTGAAGAGGGGCAGCGTAAGCATGAGTGAGAGGGGCAGCGTAAGCATGAGTGAGAGGGGCAGCGTAAGCATGAGTGAGAGGGGCAGCGTAAGCATGAGTTAGAGGGGCAGCGTAAGCATGAGTGAGAGGGGCAGCATAAGCAAGAATGAAGAGCGGCAGCGTAAGCAGGAGTGAGAGGGGCAGCGTAAGGAGGAGTGAGCAGAGCAGCGGAAGCAGGAGTGAAAGGGGCAGCGGAATCATGAGCGAGAGGGGCAGCTTATGCAGGAGTGAGAGGGGCAGCGTAAGCAGGAGTGAGAGGGACAGCGTAAGCAGAAGTGAGAGGGGAGGCGTAAGCAGGAATGAGAGGGGCAGCGTAAGCTGGAGTGAGAGGAGCAGCGTAAGCAGGAGTGAGAGGGGCAGCTTATGCAGGAGTGAGAGGGGCAGCTTATGCAGGAGTGAGAGGGGCCGCGTAAGCAGGAGTGAGAGGGGCCGCGTAAGCAGGAGTGAGAGTGGCCGCGTAAGCAGGAGTGAGAGGGGCCGCGTAAGCAGGAGTGAGAGGAGCAGCGTAAGCAGGAGTGAGAGGGGCAGCGTAAGCAGGAGTGAGAGGGGCAGCGTAAGCAGGCTTGAGCGGGGCATCGTAAGCTGGAGTGAGAGGGGCAGCGTAAGCAGGAGTGAGAGGGGGAGCGTATAGCAGGAGTGAGAGGGGCAGCAGAATCAGGAGTGAGAGAGGTCAGCGGAATCAGGGAGGGGCAGCGTAAGCTGGAGTGACAGGGGCAGCTTATGCAGGAGTGAGAGGGGCAACTTATGCTGGAGTGAGAGGGGCAGCGTATGCAGGAGTGGGAGGGGAAGCTGATGCAGGAGTGAGAGGAGCAGCGTAAGCAGGATTGAGAGGGGCCGTTGAAGCAGGAGTGAGAGGGGCAGCGTGAGCAAGAGTGAAGAGGGGCAGCGTAAGCAGGAGTGAGAGGGGCAGCGTAAGCAGGAGTGAGAGGGGCAGCGTAAGCAGGAGTGAGAGGGGCAGCGTAAGCAGGAGTGAGAGGGGCAGCGTAAGCAGGAGTGAGAGGGGCAGCGTAAGCAGGAGTGAGAGGGGCAGCGTAAGCAGGAGTGAGAGGGGCAGCGTAAGCAGGAGTGAGAGGGGCAGCGTAAGCAGGAGTGAGAGGGGCAGCGTAAGCAGGAGTGAGAGGGGCAGCGTAAGCAGGAGTGAGAGGGGCAGCGTAAGCAGGAGTGAGAGGGGCAGCGTAAGCAGGAGTGAGAGGGGCAGCGTAAGCAGGAGTGAGAGGGGCAGCGTAAGCAGGAGTGAGAGGGGCAGCGTAAGCAGGAGTGAGAGGGGCAGCGTAAGCAGGAGTGAGAGGGGCAGCGTAAGCAGGAGTGAGAGGGGCAGCGTAAGCAGGAGTGAGAGGGGCAGCGTAAGCAGGAGTGAGAGGGGCAGCGTAAGCAGGAGTGAGAGGGGCAGCGTAAGCAGGAGTGAGAGGGGCAGCGTAAGCAGGAGTGAGAGGGGCAGCGTAAGCAGGAGTGAGAGGGGCAGCGTAAGCAGGAGTGAGAGGGGCAGCGTAAGCAGGAGTGAGAGGGGCAGCGTAAGCAGGAGTGAGGGGAGGGGCAGCGTAAGCAGGAGTGAGAGGGGCAGCGTAAGCAGGAGTGAGAGGGGCAGCGTAAGCAGGAGTGAGAGGGGCAGCGTAAGCAGGAGTGAGAGGGGCAGCGTAAGCAGGAGTGAGAGGGGCAGCGTAAGCAGGAGTGAGAGGGGCAGCGTAAGCAGGAGTGAGAGGGGCAGCGTAAGCAGGAGTGAGAGGGGCAGCGTAAGCAGGAGTGAGAGGGGCAGCGTAAGCAGGAGTGAGAGGGGCAGCGTAAGCAGGAGTGAGAGGGGCAGCGTAAGCAGGAGTGAGAGGGGCAGCGTAAGCAGGAGTGAGAGGGGCAGCGTAAGCAGGAGTGAGAGGGGCAGCGTAAGCAGGAGTGAGAGGGGCAGCGTAAGCAGGAGTGAGAGGGGCAGCGTAAGCAGGAGTGAGAGGGGCAGCGTAAGCAGGAGTGAGAGGGGCAGCGTAAGCAGGAGTGAGAGGGGCAGCGTAAGCAGGAGTGAGAGGGGCAGCGTAAGCAGGAGTGAGAGGGGCAGCGTAAGCAGGAGTGAGAGGGGCAGCGTAAGCAGGAGTGAGAGGGGCAGCGTAAGCAGGAGTGAGAGGGGCAGCGTAAGCAGGAGTGAGAGGGTCAGCGTAAGCAGGAGTGAGAGGGTCAGCGTAAGCAGGAGTGAGAGGGGCAGCGTAAGCAGGAGTGAGAGGGGCAGCGTAAGCAGGAGTGAGAGGGGCAGCGTAAGCAGGAGTGAGAGGGGCAGCGTAAGCAGGAGTGAGAGGGGCAGCGGAATCATGAATGAGAGGGGCAGCTTATGCAGGAGTGAGTGGGGCAGCGTAAGCAGGAGTGAGAGGGACAGCGTAAGCAGGAGTGAGAGGGGAGGCGAATGCAGGAGTGAGAGGGGCAGCGTAAGCTGGAGTGAGAGGGGCAGCTTATGCAGGAGTGAGAGGAGCAGCGTAAGCAGGAGTGAGAGGGGCAGCTTATGCAGGAGTGAGAGGGGCAGCTTATGCAGGAGTGAGAGAGGCAGCGTAAGCAGGAGTGAGAGGGGCTGCTTATGCAGGAGTGAGAGGGGCAGCGTAAGCAGGAATGAGATGGTCAGCGTAATCTGGAGTGAGAGGGGCAGCCTATGCGGGAGCGAGAGGGGCAGAGTAAGCTGGAACAAGATGGGCAGCGTAAGCAGGAGCGAGAAGGCCAGCTTATGGAGGAGTGAGAACGGCAGCTTGCGCAGGAGTGAGAGCGGCAGCTTGCGCAGGAGTGAGAGGGGCCGCGTAAGCAGGAGTGAGAGGGGCCTCGTAAGCAGGAGTGAGAGGGGCCGCGTAAGCAGGAGTGAGAGGGGAGGCGGAAGCAGGAATGAAAGGGGCAGCATAAGCTGGAGTGAGAGGGACAGCGTAAGCAGGAGTGAGAGGGGAGGCGTAAGCAGGAGTGAGAGGGGCAGCTTATGCTGCAGTGAGAGGGGTAGCGTAAGCAGGATTGAAAGGGGCCGTTGAAGCAGGAGTGAGAGGGGCAGCGTAAGCAAGAGTGAAGAGGGGCAGCGTAAGCAGGAGTGAGAGGGGCAGCGTAAGGAGGAGTGAGCAGAGCAGCGGAAGCAGGAGTGAGAGGGGCAGCGGAATCATGAGTGAGAGGGGCAGCTTATGCAGGAATGAAAGCGACAGGGTAAGGAGTGAGAGGGGCAGCGTGAGCAGGAGTGAGAGGGGCAGCGTAAGCAGGACTGAGAGGGGCAGGAGTGAGAAGGGCAGCTTCTGCAGGAGTGTGAGGGGCAGCCCAAGCAGGAGTGAGAGGGGAGGCGTAAGCAGGAATGAGAGGAGCAGCGTATGCAGGAGTGAGAGGGGCAATGTATGCAGGAGTGAGAGGGGCAGCTTATGCAGGAGTGAGAGGGGCAGCTTATGCAGGAGTGAGAGGGACAGCGTAAGCAGGAGTGAGAGGGGAGGCGTGAGCAGGAATGAGAGGGGCAGCGTAAGCTGGAGTGAGAGGGGCAGCTTATGCAGGAGTGAGAGGGGCAGCTTATGCAGGAGTGAGAGGGGCAGCTTATGCAGGAGTGAGCGGGGCAGCTTATGCTGGAGTGAGAGGGGCAGCTTATGCTGGAGTGAGAGGGGCAGCTTATGCTGGAGTGAGAGGGGCAGCTTATGCTGGAGTGAGAGGGGCAGCTTATGCTGGAGTGAGAGGGGCAGCTTATGCTGGAGTGAGAGGGGCAGCGTAAGCAGGATTGAGAGGGGCCGTTGAAGCAGGAGTGAGAGGGGCAGCGTAAGCAAGAGTGAAGAGGGGCAGCGTAAGCATGAGTGAGAGGGGCAGCGTAAGCATGAGTGAGAGGGGCAGCGTAAGCATGAGTGAGAGGGGCAGCGTAAGCATGAGTTAGAGGGGCAGCGTAAGCATGAGTGAGAGGGGCAGCATAAGCAAGAATGAAGAGCGGCAGCGTAAGCAGGAGTGAGAGGGGCAGCGTAAGGAGGAGTGAGCAGAGCAGCGGAAGCAGGAGTGAAAGGGGCAGCGGAATCATGAGCGAGAGGGGCAGCTTATGCAGGAGTGAGAGGGGCAGCGTAAGCAGGAGTGAGAGGGACAGCGTAAGCAGAAGTGAGAGGGGAGGCGTAAGCAGGAATGAGAGGGGCAGCGTAAGCTGGAGTGAGAGGAGCAGCGTAAGCAGGAGTGAGAGGGGCAGCTTATGCAGGAGTGAGAGGGGCAGCTTATGCAGGAGTGAGAGGGGCCGCGTAAGCAGGAGTGAGAGGGGCCGCGTAAGCAGGAGTGAGAGTGGCCGCGTAAGCAGGAGTGAGAGGGGCCGCGTAAGCAGGAGTGAGAGGAGCAGCGTAAGCAGGAGTGAGAGGGGCAGCGTAAGCAGGAGTGAGAGGGGCAGCGTAAGCAGGCTTGAGCGGGGCATCGTAAGCTGGAGTGAGAGGGGCAGCGTAAGCAGGAGTGAGAGGGGGAGCGTAAGCAGGAGTGAGAGGGGCAGCAGAATCAGGAGTGAGAGGGTCAGCGGAATCAGGAGGGAGAGGGGCAGCGTAAGCTGGAGTGACAGGGGCAGCTTATGCAGGAGTGAGAGGGGCAGCTTATGCAGGAGTGAGAGGGGCAGCTTAAGCAGGAGTGAGAGGGGCAGCGTAAGCAGGAGTGAGAGGGGCAGCGTAAGCAGGAGTGAGAGGGGCCGCGTAAGCAGGAGTGAGAGGGGCCGCGTAAGCGGGAGTGAGAGGGGCCGCGTAAGCAGGAGTGAGAGGGGCCGCGTAAGCAGGAGTGAGAGGGGTCGCGTAAGCAGGAGTGAGAGGGGCCGCGTAAGCAGGAGTGAGAGGGGCCGCGTAAGCAGGAGTGAGAGGGGCCGCGTAAGCAGGAGTGAGAGGGGCCGCGTAAGCAGGAGTGAGAGGGGCCGCGTAAGCAGGAGTGAGAGGGGCCGCGTAAGCAGGAGTGAGAGGGGCCGCGTAAGCAGGAGTGAGAGGGGCCGCGTAAGCAGGAGTGAGAGGGGCCGCGTAAGCAGGAGTGAGAGGGGCCGCGTAAGCAGGAGTGAGAGGGGCCGCGTAAGCAGGAGTGAGAGGGGCCGCGTAAGCAGGAGTGAGAGGGGCCGCGTAAGCAGGAGTGAGAGGGGCCGCGTAAGCAGGAGTGAGAGGGGCCGCGTAAGCAGGAGTGAGAGGGGCCGCGTAAGCAGGAGTGAGAGGGGCCGCGTAAGCAGGAGTGAGAGGGGCCGCGTAAGCAGGAGTGAGAGGGGCCGCGTAAGCAGGAGTGAGAGGGGCCGCGTAAGCAGGAGTGAGAGGGGCCGCGTAAGCAGGAGTGAGAGGGGCCGCGTAAGCAGGAGTGAGAGGGGCAGCGTAAGCAGGAGCGAGAAGGCCAGCTTATGGAGGAGTGAGAACGGCAGCTTGCGCAGGAGTGAGAGCGGCAGCTTGCGCAGGAGTGAGAGGGGCCGCGTAAGCAGGAGTGAGAGGGGCCTCGTAAGCAGGAGTGAGAGGGGCCGCGTAAGCAGGAGTGAGAGGGGAGGCGGAAGCAGGAATGAAAGGGGCAGCATAAGCTGGAGTGAGAGGGACAGCGTAAGCAGGAGTGAGAGGGGAGGCGTAAGCAGGAGTGAGAGGGGCAGCTTATGCTGCAGTGAGAGGGGTAGCGTAAGCAGGATTGAAAGGGGCCGTTGAAGCAGGAGTGAGAGGGGCAGCGTAAGCAAGAGTGAAGAGGGGCAGCGTAAGCAGGAGTGAGAGGGGCAGCGTAAGGAGGAGTGAGCAGAGCAGCGGAAGCAGGAGTGAGAGGGGCAGCGGAATCATGAGTGAGAGGGGCAGCTTATGCAGGAATGAAAGCGACAGGGTAAGGAGTGAGAGGGGCAGCGTGAGCAGGAGTGAGAGGGGCAGCGTAAGCAGGACTGAGAGGGGCAGGAGTGAGAAGGGCAGCTTCTGCAGGAGTGTGAGGGGCAGCCCAAGCAGGAGTGAGAGGGGAGGCGTAAGCAGGAATGAGAGGAGCAGCGTATGCAGGAGTGAGAGGGGCAGTGTATGCAGGAGTGAGAGGGGCAGCTTATGCAGGAGTGAGAGGGGCAGCTTATGCAGGAGTGAGAGGGACAGCGTAAGCAGGAGTGAGAGGGGAGGCGTGAGCAGGAATGAGAGGGGCAGCGTAAGCTGGAGTGAGAGGGGCAGCTTATGCAGGAGTGAGAGGGGCAGCTTATGCAGGAGTGAGAGGGGCAGCTTATGCAGGAGTGAGCGGGGCAGCTTATGCTGGAGTGAGAGGGGCAGCTTATGCTGGAGTGAGAGGGGCAGCTTATGCTGGAGTGAGAGGGGCAGCTTATGCTGGAGTGAGAGGGGCAGCTTATGCTGGAGTGAGAGGGGCAGCTTATGCTGGAGTGAGAGGGGCAGCGTAAGCAGGATTGAGAGGGGCCGTTGAAGCAGGAGTGAGAGGGGCAGCGTAAGCAAGAGTGAAGAGGGGCAGCGTAAGCATGAGTGAGAGGGGCAGCGTAAGCATGAGTGAGAGGGGCAGCGTAAGCATGAGTGAGAGGGGCAGCGTAAGCATGAGTTAGAGGGGCAGCGTAAGCATGAGTGAGAGGGGCAGCATAAGCAAGAATGAAGAGCGGCAGCGTAAGCAGGAGTGAGAGGGGCAGCGTAAGGAGGAGTGAGCAGAGCAGCGGAAGCAGGAGTGAAAGGGGCAGCGGAATCATGAGCGAGAGGGGCAGCTTATGCAGGAGTGAGAGGGGCAGCGTAAGCAGGAGTGAGAGGGACAGCGTAAGCAGAAGTGAGAGGGGAGGCGTAAGCAGGAATGAGAGGGGCAGCGTAAGCTGGAGTGAGAGGAGCAGCGTAAGCAGGAGTGAGGGGGCAGCTTATGCAGGAGTGAGAGGGGCAGCTTATGCAGGAGTGAGAGGGGCCGCGTAAGCAGGAGTGAGAGGGGCCGCGTAAGCAGGAGTGAGAGTGGCCGCGTAAGCAGGAGTGAGAGGGGCCGCGTAAGCAGGAGTGAGAGGAGCAGCGTAAGCAGGAGTGAGAGGGGCAGCGTAAGCAGGAGTGAGAGGGGCAGCGTAAGCAGGCTTGAGCGGGGCATCGTAAGCTGGAGTGAGAGGGGCAGCGTAAGCAGGAGTGAGAGGGGGAGCGTAAGCAGGAGTGAGAGGGGCAGCAGAATCAGGAGTGAGAGGGTCAGCGGAATCAGGAGGGAGAGGGGCAGCGTAAGCTGGAGTGACAGGGGCAGCTTATGCAGGAGTGAGAGGGGCAGCTTATGCAGGAGTGAGAGGGGCAGCTTAAGCAGGAGTGAGAGGGGCAGCGTAAGCAGGAGTGAGAGGGGCAGCGTAAGCAGGAGTGAGAGGGGCCGCGTAAGCAGGAGTGAGAGGGGCCGCGTAAGCGGGAGTGAGAGGGGCCGCGTAAGCAGGAGTGAGAGGGGCCGCGTAAGCAGGAGTGAGAGGGGTCGCGTAAGCAGGAGTGAGAGGGGCCGCGTAAGCAGGAGTGAGAGGGGCCGCTTAAGCAGGAGTGAGAGGGGCCGCGTAAGCAGGAGTGAGAGGGGCCGCGTAAGCAGGAGTGAGAGGGGCCGCGTAAGCAGGAGTGAGAGGGGCCGCGTAAGCAGGAGTGAGAGGGGCCGCGTAAGCAGGAGTGAGAGGGGCCGCGTAAGCAGGAGTGAGAGGGGCCGCGTAAGCAGGAGTGAGAGGGGCCGCGTAAGCAGGAGTGAGAGGGGCCGCGTAAGCAGGAGTGAGAGGGGCCGCGTAAGCAGGAGTGAGAGGGGCCGCGTAAGCAGGAGTGAGAGGGGCCGCGTAAGCAGGAGTGAGAGGGGCCGCGTAAGCAGGAGTGAGAGGGGCCGCGTAAGCAGGAGTGAGAGGGGCAGCGTAAGCAGGAGTGAGAGGGGCCGCGTAAGCAGGAGTGAGAGGGGCCGCGTAAGCAGGAGTGAGAGGGGCCGCGTGAGCAGGAGTGAGAGGGGCCGCGTGAGCAGGAGTGAGAGGGGCCGCGTGAGCAGGAGTGAGAGGGGCCGCGTGAGCAGGAGTGAGAGGGGCCGCGTGAGCAGGAGTGAGAGGGACCGCGTGAGCAGGAGTGAGAGGGGCCGCGTGAGCAGGAGTGAGAGGAGCCGCGTGAGCAGGAGTGAGAGTGGCCGCGTGAGCAGGAGTGAGAGGGGCCGCGTGAGCAGGAGTGAGAGGGGCCGCGTGAGCAGGAGTGAGAGGGGCCGCGTGAGCAGGAGCGAGAGGGGCCGCGTGAGCAGGAGCGAGAGGGGCCGCGTAAGCAGGAGCGAGAGGAGCAGCGTAAGCAGGAGCGAGAGGGGCAGCGTAAGCAGGAGTGAGAGGGGCAGCGTAAGCAGGAGTGAGAGGGGCAGCGTAAGCAGGCTTGAGCGGGGCATCGTAAGCTGGAGTGAGAGGGGCAGCGTAAGCAGGAGTGAGAGGGGGAGCGTAAGCAGGAGTGAGAGGGGCAGCAGAATCAGGAGTGAGAGGGTCAGCGGAATCAGGAGGGAGAGGGGCAGCGTAAGCTGGAGTGACAGGGGCAGCTTATGCAGGAGTGAGAGGGGCAGCTTATGCAGGAGTGAGAGGGGCAGCTTATGCAGGAGTGAGAGGGGCAGCTTAAGCAGGAGTGAGAGGGGCAGCAGAATCAGGAGTGAGAGGGTCAGCGGAATCAGGAGGGAGAGGGGCAGCGTAAGCTGGAGTGAGAGGGTCAGCGGAATCAGGAGGGAGAGGGGCAGCGTAAGCTGGAGTGACAGGGGCAGCTTATGCAGGAGTGAGAGGGGCAGCTTATGCAGGAGTGAGAGGGGCAGCGTAAGCAGGAGTGAGAGGGGCAGCGTATGCAGGAGTGAGAGGGGCAGCTTATGCAGGAGTGAGAGGGGCAGCTTATGCAGGAGTGAGAGGGGCAGCTTATGCAGGAGTGGGAGGTGCAGCGTAATCAGGAGTGAGAGGGGCAGCGTAAGCAGGAGTGAGAGGGGCAGCGTAAGCAGGAGTGAGAGGGGCAGCTTATGCTGGAGTGAGAGGGGCAGCGTATGCAGGAGTGGGTGGGGCAGCTTATGCAGGAGTGAGAGGAGGAGCGTAAGCAGGAGTGAGAAGGGCCGTTGAAGCAGGAGTGAGAGGGGCAGCGTAAGGAGGAGTGAGCAGAGCAGCCGGAGCAGGAGTGAGAGGGGCCGCGTAAGCAGGAGTGAGAGGGGCCGCGTAAGCAGGAGTGAGAGTGGCCGCGTAAGCAGGAGTGAGAGGGGCCGCGTAAGCAGGAGTGAGAGGAGCAGCGTAAGCAGGAGTGAGAGGGGCAGCGTAAGCAGGAGTGAGAGGGGCAGCGTAAGCAGGCTTGAGCGGGGCATCGTAAGCTGGAGTGAGAGGGGCAGCGTAAGCAGGAGTGAGAGGGGGAGCGTAAGCAGGAGTGAGAGGGGCAGCAGAATCAGGAGTGAGAGGGTCAGCGGAATCAGGAGGGAGAGGGGCAGCGTAAGCTGGAGTGACAGGGGCAGCTTATGCAGGAGTGAGAGGGGCAGCTGATGCAGGAGTGAGAGGGGCAGCTTAAGCAGGGTGAGAGGGGCAGCGTAAGCAGGAGTGAGAGGGGCAGCGTAAGCAGGAGTGAGAGGGGCCGCGTAAGCAGGAGTGAGAGGGGCCGCGTAAGCAGGAGTGAGAAGGGCCGCGTAAGCAGGAGTGAGAGGGGCCGCGTAAGCAGGAGCGAGAGGGGCCGCGTAAGCAGGAGCGAGAGGGGCCGCGTAAGCAGGAGCGAGAGTGGCCGCGTAAGCAGGAGCGAGAGGGGCAGCTTCTGCAGGAGCGAGAGGGGCAGCTTATGCAGGAGCGAGAGGGGCAGCGTCAGCAGGAGCGAGAGGGGCAGCTTATGCTGGAGTGAGAGGGGCAGCGTATGCAGGAGTGGGTGGGGCAGCTTATGCAGGAGTGAGAGGAGCAGCCAAAGCAGGAGTGAGAAGGACCGTTGAAGCAGGAGTGAGAGGGGCAGCGTAAGGAGGAGTGAGCAGAGCAGCCGGAGCAGGAGTGAGAGTGGCCGCGTAAGCAGGAGTGAGAGGGGCCGCGTAAGCAGGAGTGAGAGTGGCCGCGTAAGCAGGAGTGAGAGGGGCCGCGTAAGCAGGAGTGAGAGGAGCAGCGTAAGCAGGAGTGAGAGGGGCAGCGTAAGCAGGAGTGAGAGGGGCAGCGTAAGCAGGCTTGAGCGGGGCATCGTAAGCTGGAGTGAGAGGGGCAGCGTAAGCAGGAGTGAGAGGGGGAGCGTAAGCAGGAGTGAGAGGGGCAGCAGAATCAGGAGTGAGAGGGTCAGCGGAATCAGGAGGGAGAGGGGCAGCGTAAGCTGGAGTGAGAGGGTCAGCGGAATCAGGAGGGAGAGGGGCAGCGTAAGCTGGAGTGACAGGGGCAGCTTATGCAGGAGTGAGAGGGGCAGCTTATGCAGGAGTGAGAGGGGCAGCGTAAGCAGGAGTGAGAGGGGCAGCGTAAGCAGGAGTGAGAGGGGCAGCGTATGCAGGAGTGAGAGGGGCAGCTTATGCAGGAGTGAGGGGGGCAGCTTATGCAGGAGTGGGAGGTGCAGCGTCATCAGGAGTGAGAGGGGCAGCGTAAGCAGGAGTGAGAGGGGCCGCGTAAGCAGGAGTGAGAGGGGCCGCGTAAGCTGGAGTGAGAGGGGCAGCTTATGCAGGAGTGAGAGGGGCAGCTTATGCAGGAGTGAGAGGGGCAGCTTATGCAGGAGTGAGCGGGGCAGCTTATGCTGGAGTGAGAGGGGCAGCTTATGCTGGAGTGAGAGGGGCAGCTTATGCTGGAGTGAGAGGGGCAGCTTATGCTGGAGTGAGAGGGGCAGCTTATGCTGGAGTGAGAGGGGCAGCGTAAGCAGGATTGAGAGGGGCCGTTGAAGCAGGAGTGAGAGGGGCAGCGTAAGCAAGAGTGAAGAGGGGCAGCGTAAGCATGAGTGAGAGGGGCAGCGTAAGCATGAGTGAGAGGGGCAGCGTAAGCATGAGTGAGAGGGGCAGCGTAAGCATGAGTTAGAGGGGCAGCGTAAGCATGAGTGAGAGGGGCAGCATAAGCAAGAATGAAGAGCGGCAGCGTAAGCAGGAGTGAGAGGGGCAGCGTAAGGAGGAGTGAGCAGAGCAGCGGAAGCAGGAGTGAAAGGGGCAGCGGAATCATGAGCGAGAGGGGCAGCTTATGCAGGAGTGAGAGGGGCAGCGTAAGCAGGAGTGAGAGGGACAGCGTAAGCAGAAGTGAGAGGGGAGGCGTCAGCAGGAATGAGAGGGGCAGCGTAAGCTGGAGTGAGAGGAGCAGCGTAAGCAGGAGTGAGAGGGGCAGCTTATGCAGGAGTGAGAGGGGCAGCTTATGCAGGAGTGAGAGGGGCCGCGTAAGCAGGAGTGAGAGGGGCCGCGTAAGCAGGAGTGAGAGTGGCCGCGTAAGCAGGAGTGAGAGGGGCCGCGTAAGCAGGAGTGAGAGGAGCAGCGTAAGCAGGAGTGAGAGGGGCAGCGTAAGCAGGAGTGAGAGGGGCAGCGTAAGCAGGCTTGAGCGGGGCATCGTAAGCTGGAGTGAGAGGGGCAGCGTAAGCAGGAGTGAGAGGGGGAGCGTAAGCAGGAGTGAGAGGGGCAGCAGAATCAGGAGTGAGAGGGTCAGCGGAATCAGGAGGGAGAGGGGCAGCGTAAGCTGGAGTGACAGGGGCAGCTTATGCAGGAGTGAGAGGGGCAGCTTATGCAGGAGTGAGAGGGGCAGCTTAAGCAGGAGTGAGAGGGGCAGCGTAAGCAGGAGTGAGAGGGGCAGCGTAAGCAGGAGTGAGAGGGGCCGCGTAAGCAGGAGTGAGAGGGGCCGCGTAAGCGGGAGTGAGAGGGGCCGCGTAAGCAGGAGTGAGAGGGGCCGCGTAAGCAGGAGTGAGAGGGGTCGCGTAAGCAGGAGTGAGAGGGGCCGCGTAAGCAGGAGTGAGAGGGGCCGCTTAAGCAGGAGTGAGAGGGGCCGCGTAAGCAGGAGTGAGAAGGGCCGCGTAAGCAGGAGTGAGAGGGGCCGCGTAAGCAGGAGTGAGAGGGGCCGCGTAAGCAGGAGTGAGAGGGGCCGCGTAAGCAGGAGTGAGAGGGGCCGCGTAAGCAGGAGTGAGAGGGGCCGCGTAAGCAGGAGTGAGAGGGGCCGCGTAAGCAGGAGTGAGAGGGGCCGCGTAAGCAGGAGTGAGAGGGGCCGCGTAAGCAGGAGTGAGAGGGGCCGCGTAAGCAGGAGTGAGAGGGGCCGCGTAAGCAGGAGTGAGAGGGGCCGCGTAAGCAGGAGTGAGAGGGGCCGCGTAAGCAGGAGTGAGAGGGGCAGCGTAAGCAGGAGTGAGAGGGGCCGCGTAAGCAGGAGTGAGAGGGGCCGCGTAAGCAGGAGTGAGAGGGGCCGCGTGAGCAGGAGTGAGAGGGGCCGCGTGAGCAGGAGTGAGAGGGGCCGCGTGAGCAGGAGTGAGTGGGGCCGCGTGAGCAGGAGTGAGAGGGGCCGCGTGAGCAGGAGTGAGAGGGACCGCGTGAGCAGGAGTGAGAGGGGCCGCGTGAGCAGGAGTGAGAGGAGCCGCGTGAGCAGGAGTGAGAGTGGCCGCGTGAGCAGGAGTGAGAGGGGCCGCGTGAGCAGGAGTGAGAGGGGCCGCGTGAGCAGGAGCGAGAGGGGCCGCGTGAGCAGGAGCGAGAGGGGCCGCGTAAGCAGGAGCGAGAGGGGCCACGTAAGCAGGAGCGAGAGGGGCCGCGTAAGCAGGAGCGAGAGTGGCCGCGTAAGCAGGAGCGAGAGGGGCCGCGTAAGCAGGAGTGAGAGGAGCAGCGTAAGCAGGAGTGAGAGGGGCAGCGTAAGCAGGAGTGAGAGGGGCAGCGTAAGCAGGCTTGAGCGGGGCATCGTAAGCTGGAGTGAGAGGGGCAGCGTAAGCAGGAGTGAGAGGGGGAGCGTAAGCAGGAGTGAGAGGGGCAGCAGAATCAGGAGTGAGAGGGTCAGCGGAATCAGGAGGGAGAGGGGCAGCGTAAGCTGGAGTGACAGGGGCAGCTTATGCAGGAGTGAGAGGGGCAGCTTATGCAGGAGTGAGAGGGGCAGCTTATGCAGGAGTGAGAGGGGCAGCTTAAGCAGGAGTGAGAGGGGCAGCAGAATCAGGAGTGAGAGGGTCAGCGGAATCAGGAGGGAGAGGGGCAGCGTAAGCTGGAGTGAGAGGGTCAGCGGAATCAGGAGGGAGAGGGGCAGCGTAAGCTGGAGTGACAGGGGCAGCTTATGCAGGAGTGAGAGGGGCAGCTTATGCAGGAGTGAGAGGGGCAGCGTAAGCAGGAGTGAGAGGGGCAGCGTATGCAGGAGTGAGAGGGGCAGCTTATGCAGGAGTGAGAGGGGCAGCTTATGCAGGAGTGAGAGGGGCAGCTTATGCAGGAGTGGGAGGTGCAGCGTAATCAGGAGTGAGAGGGGCAGCGTAAGCAGGAGTGAGAGGGGCAGCGTAAGCAGGAGTGAGAGGGGCAGCTTATGCTGGAGTGAGAGGGGCAGCGTATGCAGGAGTGGGTGGGGCAGCTTATGCAGGAGTGAGAGGAGGAGCGTAAGCAGGAGTGAGAAGGGCCGTTGAAGCAGGAGTGAGAGGGGCAGCGTAAGGAGGAGTGAGCAGAGCAGCCGGAGCAGGAGTGAGAGGGGCCGCGTAAGCAGGAGTGAGAGGGGCCGCGTAAGCAGGAGTGAGAGTGGCCGCGTAAGCAGGAGTGAGAGGGGCCGCGTAAGCAGGAGTGAGAGGAGCAGCGTAAGCAGGAGTGAGAGGGGCAGCGTAAGCAGGAGTGAGAGGGGCAGCGTAAGCAGGCTTGAGCGGGGCATCGTAAGCTGGAGTGAGAGGGGCAGCGTAAGCAGGAGTGAGAGGGGGAGCGTAAGCAGGAGTGAGAGGGGCAGCAGAATCAGGAGTGAGAGGGTCAGCGGAATCAGGAGGGAGAGGGGCAGCGTAAGCTGGAGTGACAGGGGCAGCTTATGCAGGAGTGAGAGGGGCAGCTTATGCAGGAGTGAGAGGGGCAGCTTAAGCAGGGTGAGAGGGGCAGCGTAAGCAGGAGTGAGAGGGGCAGCGTAAGCAGGAGTGAGAGGGGCCGCGTAAGCAGGAGTGAGAGGGGCCGCGTAAGCAGGAGTGAGAGGGGCCGCGTAAGCAGGAGTGAGAGGGGCCGCGTAAGCAGGAGTGAGAGGGGCCGCGTAAGCAGGAGCGAGAGGGGCCGCGTAAGCAGGAGCGAGAGGGGCCGCGTAAGCAGGAGCGAGAGTGGCCGCGTAAGCAGGAGCGAGAGGGGCAGCTTCTGCAGGAGCGAGAGGGGCAGCTTATGCAGGAGCGAGAGGGGCAGCGTCAGCAGGAGTGAGAGGGGCAGCTTATGCTGGAGTGAGAGGGGCAGCGTATGCAGGAGTGGGTGGGGCAGCTTATGCAGGAGTGAGAGGAGCAGCCAAAGCAGGAGTGAGAAGGACCGTTGAAGCAGGAGTGAGAGGGGCAGCGTAAGGAGGAGTGAGCAGAGCAGCCGGAGCAGGAGTGAGAGTGGCCGCGTAAGCAGGAGTGAGTGGGGCCGCGTAAGCAGGAGTGAGAGTGGCCGCGTAAGCAGGAGTGAGAGTGGCCGCGTAAGCAGGAGTGAGAGGAGCAGCGTAAGCAGGAGTGAGAGGGGCAGCGTAAGCAGGAGTGAGAGGGGCAGCGTAAGCAGGCTTGAGCGGGGCATCGTAAGCTGGAGTGAGAGGGGCAGCGTAAGCAGGAGTGAGAGGGGGAGCGTAAGCAGGAGTGAGAGGGGCAGCAGAATCAGGAGTGAGAGGGTCAGCGGAATCAGGAGGGAGAGGGGCAGCGTAAGCTGGAGTGAGAGGGTCAGCGGAATCAGGAGGGAGAGGGGCAGCGTAAGCTGGAGTGACAGGGGCAGCTTATGCAGGAGTGAGAGGGGCAGCTTATGCAGGAGTGAGAGGGGCAGCGTAAGCAGGTGTGAGAGGGGCAGCGTATGCAGGAGTGAGAGGGGCAGCTTATGCAGGAGTGAGGGGGGCAGCTTATGCAGGAGTGGGAGGTGCAGCGTAATCAGGAGTGAGAGGGGCAGCGTAAGCAGGAGTGAGAGGGGCAGCGTAAGCAGGAGTGAGAGGGGCAGCTTATGCTGGAGTGAGAGGGGCAGCGTATGCAGGAGTGGGTGGAGCAGCTTATGCAGGAGTGAGAGGAGCAGCGAAAGCAGGAGTGAGAAGGGCCGTTGAAGCAGGAGTGAGAGGGGCAGCGTAAGGAGGAGTGAGCAGAGCAGCCGGAGCAGGAGTGAGAGGGGCCGCGTAAGCAGGAGTGAGAGGGGCCGCGTAAGCAGGGGTGAGAGTGGCCGCGTAAGCAGGAGTGAGAGGGGCCGCGTAAGCAGGAGTGAGAGGAGCAGCGTAAGCAGGAGTGAGAGGGGCAGCGTAAGCAGGAGTGAGAGGGGCAGCGTAAGCAGGCTTGAGCGGGGCATCGTAAGCTGGAGTGAGAGGGGCAGCGTAAGCAGGAGTGAGAGGGGGAGCGTAAGCAGGAGTGAGAGGGGCAGCAGAATCAGGAGGGAGAGGGGCAGCGGAATCAGGAGGGAGAGGGGCAGCGTAAGCTGGAGTGACAGGGGCAGCTTATGCAGGAGTGAGGGGGCAGCTTATGCAGGAGTGAGAGGGGCAGCTTAAGCAGGAGTGAGAGGGGCAGCGTAAGCAGGAGTGAGAGGGGCAGCGTAAGCAGGAGTGAGAGGGGCCGCGTAAGCAGGAGTGAGAGGGGCCGCGTAAGCAGGAGTGAGAGGGGCCGCGTAAGCAGGAGTGAGAGGGGCCGCGTAAGCAGGAGTGAGAGGGGCCGCGTAAGCAGGAGTGAGAGGGGCCGCGTAAGCAGGAGTGAGAGGGGTCGCGTAAGCAGGAGCGAGAGGGGCCGCGTAAGCAGGAGCGAGAGGGGCCGCTTAAGCAGGAGTGAGAGGGGCCGCGTAAGCAGGAGTGAGAGGGGCCGCGTAAGCAGGAGTGAGAGGGGCCGCGTAAGCAGGAGTGAGAGGGGCCGCGTAAGCAGGAGTGAGAGGGGCCGCGTAAGCAGGAGTGAGAGGGGCCGCGTAAGCAGGAGTGAGAGGGGCCGCGTAAGCAGGAGTGAGAGGGGCCGCGTAAGCAGGAGTGAGAGGGGCCGCGTAAGCAGGAGTGAGAGGGGCCGCGTAAGCAGGAGTGAGAGGGGCCGCGTAAGCAGGAGTGAGAGGGGCCGCGTAAGCAGGAGTGAGAGGGGCCGCGTAAGCAGGAGTGAGAGGGGCCGCGTAAGCAGGAGTGAGAGGGGCGGCGTAAGCAGGAGTGAGAGGGGCCGCGTAAGCAGGAGTGAGAGGGGCCGCGTAAGCAGGAGTGAGAGGGGCCGCGTGAGCAGGAGTGAGAGGGGCCGCGTGAGCAGGAGTGAGAGGGGCCGCGTGAGCAGGAGTGAGAGGGGCCGCGTGAGCAGGAGTGAGAGGGGCCGCGTGAGCAGGAGTGAGAGGGACCGCGTGAGCAGGAGTGAGAGGGGCCGCGTGAGCAGGAGTGAGAGGGGCCGCGTGAGCAGGAGTGAGAGTGGCCGCGTGAGCAGGAGTGAGAGAGGCCGCGTGAGCAGGAGTGAGAGGGGCCGCGTGAGCAGGAGTGAGAGGGGCCGCGTAAGCAGGAGTGAGAGGGGCCGCGTAAGCAGGAGCGAGTGGGGCTACGTAAGCAGGAGCGAGAGGGGCCGCGTAAGCAGGAGCGAGAGTGGCCGCGTAAGCAGGAGCGAGAGGGGCCGCGTAAGCAGGAGTGAGAGGAGCAGCGTAAGCAGGAGTGAGAGGGGCAGCGTAAGCAGGAGTGAGAGGGGCAGCGTAAGCAGGCTTGAGCGGGGCATCGTAAGCTGGAGTGAGAGGGGCAGCGTAAGCAGGAGTGAGAAGGGGAGCGTAAGCAGGAGTGAGAGGGGCAGCAGAATCAGGAGTGAGAGGGTCAGCGGAATCAGGAGGGAGAGGGGCAGCGTAAGCTGGAGTGACAGGGGCAGCTTATGCAGGAGTGAGAGGGGCAGCTTATGCAGGAGTGAGAGGGGCAGCTTAAGCAGGAGTGAGAGGGGCAGCGTAAGCAGGAGTGAGAGGGGCAGCGTAAGCAGGAGTGAGAGGGGCAGCGTATGCAGGAGTGAGAGGGGCAGCTTATGCAGGAGTGAGAGGGGCAGCTTATGCAGGAGTGAGAGGGGCAGCTTATGCAGGAGTGTGAGGTGCAGCGTAAGCAGGAGTGAGAGGGGCAGCGCAAGCAGGAGTGAGAGGGGCAGCGTCAGCAGGAGTGAGAGGGGCAGCTTATGCTGGAGTGAGAGGGGCAGCGTATGCAGGAGTGGGTGGGGCAGCTTATGCAGGAGTGAGAGGAGCAGCGTAAGCAGGAGTGAGAAGGACCGTTGAAGCAGGAGTGAGAGGGGCAGCGTAAGGAGGAGTGAGCAGAGCAGCCGGAGCAGGAGTGAGAGGGGCCGCGTAAGCAGGAGTGAGAGGGGCCGCGTAAGCAGGAGTGAGAGTGGCCGCGTAAGCAGGAGTGAGAGGGGCCGCGTAAGCAGGAGTGAGAGGAGCAGCGTAAGCAGGAGTGAGAGGGGCAGCGTAAGCAGGAGTGAGAGGGGCAGCGTAAGCAGGCTTGAGCGGGGCATCGTAAGCTGGAGTGAGAGGGGCAGCGTAAGCAGGAGTGAGAGGGGGAGCGGAAGCAGGAGTGAGAGGGGCAGCAGAATCAGGAGTGAGAGGGTCAGCGGAATCAGGAGGGAGAGGGGCAGCGTAAGCTGGAGTGAGAGGGTCAGCGGAATCAGGAGGGAGAGGGGCAGCGTAAGCTGGAGTGACGGGCACCTTATGCAGGAGTGAGAGGGGCAGCTTATGCAGGAGTGAGAGGGGCAGCGTAAGCAGGAGTGAGAGGGGCAGCGTATGCAGGAGTGAGAGGGGCAGCTTATGCAGGAGTGAGAGGGGCAGCTTATGCAGGAGTGAGAGGGGCAGCTTATGCAGGAGTGGGAGGTGCAGCGTAATCAGGAGTGAGAGGGGCAGCGTAAGCAGGAGTGAGAGGGGCAGCGTAAGCAGGAGTGAGAGGGGCAGCTTATGCTGGAGTGAGAGGGGCAGCGTATGCAGGAGTGGGTGGGGCAGCTTATGCAGGAGTGAGAGGAGCAGCGTAAGCAGGAGTGAGAAGGGCCGTTGAAGCAGGAGTGAGAGGGGCAGCCTAAGGAGGAGTGAGCAGAGCAGCCGGAGCAGGAGTGAGAGGGGCCGCGTAAGCAGGAGTGAGAGGGGCCGCGTAAGCAGGAGTGAGAGTGGCCGCGTAAGCAGGAGTGAGAGGGGCCGCGTAAGCAGGAGTGAGAGGAGCAGCGTAAGCAGGAGTGAGAGGGGCAGCGTAAGCAGGCTTGAGCGGGGCATCGTAAGCTGGAGTGAGAGGGGCAGCGTAAGCAGGAGTGAGAGGGGGAGCGTAAGCAGGAGTGAGAGGGGCAGCAGAATCAGGAGTGAGAGGGTCAGCGGAATCAGGAGGGAGAGGGGCAGCGTAAGCTGGAGTGACAGGGGCAGCTTATGCAGGAGTGAGAGGGGCAGCTTATGCAGGAGTGAGAGGGGCAGCTTAAGCAGGAGTGAGAGGGGCAGCGTAAGCAGGAGTGAGAGGGGCAGCGTAAGCAGGAGTGAGAGGGGCCGCGTAAGCAGGAGTGAGAGGGGCCGCGTAAGCAGGAGTGAGAGGGGCCGCGTAAGCAGGAGTGAGAGGGGCCGCGTAAGCAGGAGTGAGAGGGGTCGCGTAAGCAGGAGTGAGAGGGGCCGCGTAAGCAGGAGTGAGAGGGGCCGCTTAAGCAGGAGTGAGAGGGGCCGCGTAAGCAGGAGTGAGAGGGGCCGCGTAAGCAGGAGTGAGAGGGGCCGCGTAAGCAGGAGTGAGAGGGGCCGCGTAAGCAGGAGTGAGAGGGGCCGCGTAAGCAGGAGTGAGAGGGGCCGCGTAAGCAGGAGTGAGAGGGGCCGCGTAAGCAGGAGTGAGAGGGGCCGCGTGAGCAGGAGTGAGCGGGGCCGCGTGAGCAGGAGTGAGAGGGGCCGCGTAAGCAGGAGTGAGAGGGGCCGCGTAAGCAGGAGTGAGAGGGGCCGCGTAAGCAGGAGTGAGAGGGGCCGCGTGAGCAGGAGTGTGAGGGGCCGCGTGAGCAGGAGTGAGAGGGGCCGCGTGAGCAGGAGTGAGAGGGGCCGCGTAAGCAGGAGTGAGAGGGGCCGCGTAAGCCGGAGTGAGAGGGGCCGCGTAAGCAGGAGTGAGAGTGGCCGCGTAAGCAGGAGTGAGAGGGGCCGCGTAAGCAGGAGTGAGAGGAGCAGCGTAAGCAGGAGTGAGAGGGGCAGGAGTGAGAGGGGCAGCGTAAGCAGGCTTGAGCGGGGCATCGTAAGCTGGAGTGAGAGGGGCAGCGTAAGCAGGAGTGAGAGGGGGAGCGTAAGCAGGAGTGAGAGGGGCAGCTTAAGCAGGAGTGAGAGGGGCAGCGTATGCAGGAGTGAGAGGGGCAGCGTAAGCAGGAGTGAGAGGGGCAGCGTAAGCAGGAGTGAGAGGGGCAGCGTAAGCAGGAGTGAGAGGGGCAGCGTAAGCAGGCTTGAGCGGGGCATCGTAAGCTGGAGTGACAGGGGCAGCTTATGCAGGAGTGAGAGGGGCAGCTTATGCAGGAGTGAGAGGGGCAGCTTCAGCAGGAGTGAGAGGGGCAGCGTAAGCAGGAGTGAGAGGGGCAGCGTCAGCAGGAGTGAGAGGGGCAGCGTATGCAGGAGTGAGAGGGGCAGCTTATGCAGGAGTGAGAGGGGCAGCTTATGCAGGAGTGAGAGGCAGCGTAAGCAGGAGTGGGAGGTGCAGCGTAAGCAGGAGTGAGAGGGGCAGCGTAAGCAGGAGTGAGAGGGGCAGCGTAAGCAGGAGTGAGAGGGGCAGCTTATGCTGGAGTGAGAGGGGCGGCGTATGCAGGAGTGGGTGGGGCAGCTTATGCAGGAGTGAGAGGAGCAGCGTAAGCAGGAGTGAGAAGGGCCGTTGAAGCAGGAGTGAGAGGGGCAGCGTAAGGAGGAGTGAGCAGAGCAGCGGAAGCAGGAGTGAGAGGGGCAGCGTAAGCAGGAGTGAGAGGGACAGCGTAAGCAGGAGTGAGAGGGGAGGCGTAAGCAGGAATTAGAGGGGCAGCATAAGCTGGAGTGAGAGGGACAGCTTATGCAGGAGTGAGAGGGGCAGCGTAAGCAGGAGTGAGAGGAGCAGCGTAAGCAGGAGTGAGAGGGGCAGCTTATGCAGGAGTGAGAGGGGCCGCGGAAGCAGGAGTGAGAGGAGCAGCGTAAGCAGGAGTGAGAGGGGCAGCGTAAGCAGGAGTGAGAGGGGCAGCGTAAGCAGGCTTGAGCGGGGCATCGTAAGCTGGAGTGAGAGGGGCAGCGTAAGCAGGAGTGAGAGGGGGAGCGTAAGCAGGAGTGAGAGGGGCAGCAGAATCAGGAGTGAGAGGGTCAGCGGAATCAGGAGGGAGAGGGGCAGCGTAAGCTGGAGTGACAGGGGCAGCTTATGCAGGAGTGAGAGGGGCAGCTTATGCAGGAGTGAGAGGGGCAGCTTAAGCAGGAGTGAGAGGGGCAGCGTAAGCAGGAGTGAGAGGGGCAGCGTAAGCAGGAGTGAGAGGGGCAGCGTAAGCAGGAGTGAGAGGGGCCGCGTAAGCAGGAGTGACAGGGGCAGCTTATGCAGGAGTGAGAGGGGCAGCTTAAGCAGGAGTGAGAGGGGCAGCGTAAGCAGGAGTGAGAGGGGCAGCGTAAGCAGGAGTGAGAGGGGCCGCGTAAGCAGGAGTGAGAGGGGCCGCGTAAGCAGGAGTGAGAGGGGCCGCGTAAGCAGTAGTGAGAGGGGCCGCGTAAGCAGGAGTGAGAGTGGCCGCGTAAGCAGGAGTGAGAGGAGCCGCGTAAGCAGGAGTGAGAGGAGCAGCGTAAGCAGGAGTGAGAGGGGCAGCGTAAGCAGGAGTGAGAGGGGCAGCGTAAGCAGGAGTGAGAGGGGCAGCTTAAGCAGGAGTGAGAGGGGCAGCGTAAGCAGGAGTGAGAGGGGCAGCGTAAGCAGGAGTGAGAGGGGCAGCGTAAGCAGGAGTGAGAGGGGCAGCGTAAGCAGGCTTGAGCGGGGCATCGTAAGCTGGAGTGACGGGCAGCTTATGCAGGAGTGAGAGGGGCAGCTTATGCAGGAGTGAGAGGGGCAGCGTAAGCAGGAGTGAGAGGGGCAGCGTAAGCAGGAGTGAGAGGGGCAGCGTCAGCAGGAGTGAGAGGGGCAGCGTATGCAGGAGTAAGAGGGGCAGCTCATGCAGGAGTGAGAGGGGCAGCTTATGCAGGAGTGAGAGGCAGCGTAAGCAGGAGTGGGAGGTGCAGCGTAAGCAGGAGTGAGAGGGGCAGCGTAAGCAGGAGTGAGAGGGGCAGCGTAAGCAGGAGTGAGAGGGGCAGCTTATGCTGGAGTGAGAGGGGCAGCGTATGCAGGAGTGGGTGGGGCAGCTTCTGCAGGAGTGAGAGGAGCAGCGTAAGCAGGAGTGAGAAGGGCCGTTGAAGCAGGAGTGAGAGGGGCAGCGTAAGGAGGAGTGAGCAGAGCAGCGGAAGCAGGAGTGAGAGGGGCAGCGTAAGCAGGAGTGAGAGGGACAGCGTAAGCAGGAGTGAGAGGGGAGGCGTAAGCAGGAATTAGAGGGGCAGCATAAGCTGGAGTGAGAGGGACAGCTTATGCAGGAGTGAGAGGGGCAGCGTAAGCAGGAGTGAGAGGAGCAGCGTAAGCAGGAGTGAGAGGGGCAGCTTATGCAGGAGTGAGAGGGGCCGCGGAAGCAGGAGTGAGAGGAGCAGCGTAAGCAGGAGTGAGAGGGGCAGCGTAAGCAGGAGTGAGAGGGGCAGCGTAAGCAGGCTTGAGCGGGGCATCGTAAGCTGGAGTGAGAGGGGCAGCGTAAGCAGGAGTGAGAGGGGGAGCGTAAGCAGGAGTGAGAGGGGCAGCAGAATCAGGAGTGAGAGGGTCAGCGGAATCAGGAGGGAGAGGGGCAGCGTAAGCTGGAGTGACAGGGGCAACTTATGCAGGAGTGAGAGGGGCATCTTATGCAGGAGTGTGAGGGGCAGCTTAAGCAGGAGTGAGAGGGGCAGCGTAAGCAGGAGTGAGAGGGGCAGCGTAAGCAGGAGTGAGAGGGGCCGCGTAAGCAGGAGTGAGAGGGGCCGCGTAAGCAGGAGTGAGAGGGGCCGCGTAAGCAGGAGTGAGAGGGGCCGCGTAAGCAGGAGTGAGAGGGGCCGCGTAAGCAGGAGTGAGAGGGGCCGCGTAAGCAGGAGTGAGAGGGGCCGCTTAAGCAGGAGTGAGAGGGGCCGCGTAAGCAGGAGTGAGAGGGGCCGCGTAAGCAGGAGTGAGAGGGGCCGCGTAAGCAGGAGTGAGAGGGGCCGCGTAAGCAGGAGTGAGAGGGGCCGCGTAAGCAGGAGTGAGAGGGGCCGCGTAAGCAGGAGTGAGAGGGGCCGCGTAAGCAGGAGTGAGAGGGGCCGCGTACGCAGGAGTGAGAGGGGCCGCGTGAGCAGGAGTGAGAGGGGCCGAGTGAGCAGGAGTGAGAGGGGCCGCGTAAGCAGGAGTGAGAGGGGCCGCGTAAGCAGGAGTGAGAGGGGCCGCGTGAGCCGGAGTGAGAGGGGCCGCGTGAGCAGGAGTGAGAGGGGCCGCGTGAGCAGGAGTGAGAGGGGCCGCGTAAGCAGGAGTGAGAGGGGCCGCGTAAGCAGGAGTGAGAGGGGCCACGTAAGCAGGAGTGAGAGGGGCCGCGTAAGCAGGAGTGAGAGGGGCCGCGTAAGCAGGAGTGAGAGGGGCCGCGTAAGCAGGAGTGAGAGGGGCCGCGTAAGCAGGAGTGAGAGGAGCAGCGTAAGCAGGAGTGAGAGGGGCAGCGTAAGCAGGAGTGAGAGGGGCAGCGTAAGCAGGCTTGAGCGGGGCATCGTAAGCAGGAGTGAGAAGGGCAGCGTAAGCAGGAGTGAGAGGGGCAGCGTAAGCAGGCTTGAGCGGGGCATCGTAAGCAGGAGTGAGAAGGGCAGCGTAAGCAGGAGTGAGAGGGGGAGCGTAAGCAGGAGTGAGAGGGGCAGCAGAATCAGGAGTGAGAGGGTCAGCGGAATCAGGAGAGAAAGGGGCAGCGTAAGCTGGAGTGACAGGGGCAGCTTATGCAGGAGTGAGAGGGGCAGCTTATGCAGGAGTGAGCGGGGCAGCGTAAGCAGGAGTGAGAGGGGCAGCGGAAGCAGGAGTGAGAGGGGCAGCGTAAGCAGGAGTGAGAGGGGCAGCGTATGCAGGAGTGAGAGGGGCAGCTTATGCTGGAGTGAGAGGGGCAGCGTATGCAGGAGTGGGTGGGGCAGCTTATGCAGGAGTGAGAGGAGCAGCGTAAGCAGGAGTGAGAAGGGCCGTTGAAGCAGGAGTGAGAGGGGCAGCGTAAGGAGGAGTGAGCAGAGCAGCGGAAGCAGGAGTGAGAGGGGCAGCGTAAGCAGGAGTGAGAGGGACAGCGTAAGCAGGAGTGAGAGGGGAGGCGTAAGCAGGAATTAGAGGGGCAGCATAAGCTGGAGTGAGAGGGACAGCTTATGCAGGAGTGAGAGGAGCAGCGTAAGCAGGAGTGAGAGGAGCAGCGTAAGCAGGAGTGAGAGGGACAGCTTATGCAGGAGTGAGAGGGGCAGCTTATGCATAAGTGAGAGGGGCAGCTTATGCAGGAGTGAGACAGGCAGCTTATGCAGGAGTGAGAGGGGCAGCTTATGCAGGAGTGAGAGAGGCAGCGTAAGCAGGAGTGAGAGGGGCTGCTTATGCGGGAGCGAGAGGGGCAGCGTAAGTTGGAGCAAGTTGGGCAGCGCAAGCAGGAGCAAGATGGGCAGCGTAAGCAGGAGCGAGAAGGCCAGCTTATGGAGGAGTGATAGCGGCAGCTTGCGCAGGAGTGAGAGCGGCAGCTTGCGCAGGAGTGAGAGCGGCAGCTTTCGCAGGAGTGAGAGGGGCCGCGTAAGCAGGAGTGAGAGGGGCCGCGTAAGCAGGAGTGAGAGGGGCCGCGTAAGCAGGAGTGAGAGGGGCCGCGTAAGCAGGAGTGAGAGTGGCCGCGTAAGCAGGAGTGAGAGTGGCCGCGTAAGCAGGAGTGAGAGTGGCCGCGTAAGCAGGAGTGAGAGTGGCCGCGTAAGCAGGAGTGAGAGTGGCCGCGTAAGCAGGAGTGAGAGGGGCCGCGTAAGCAGGAGTGAGAGGGGCGGCGTAAGCAGGAGTGAGAGGGGCCGCGTAAGCAGGAGTGAGAGGGGCAGCGTAAGCAGGAGTGAGAGGGGCAGCGTAAGCAGGAGCGAGAGGGGCAGCTTATGCGGGAGTGAGAGGGGCAGCTTATGCGGGAGTGAGAGGGGCCTCGTAAGCAGGAGTGAGAGGGGCCGCGTAAGCAGGAGTGAGAGGGGAGGCGTAAGCAGGAATGAAAGGGGCAGCATAAGCTGGAGTGAGAGGGACAGCGTAAGCAGGAGTGAGAGGGGAGGCGTGAGCAGGAGTGAGAGGGGCACCTTATGCTGGAGTGAGAGGGGCAGCGTAAGCAGGATTGAGAGGGGCCGTTGAAGCAGGAGTGAGAGGGGCAGCGTAAGCAGGAGTGAGAGGGGCAGCGTAAGGAGGAGTGAGCAGAGCAGCGGAAGCAGGAGTGAGAGGGGCAGCGGAATCATGAGTGAGAGGGGCAGCTTATGCAGGAATGAAAGCGACAGCGTAAGGAGTGAGAGGGGCAGCGTGAGCAGGAGTGAGAGGGGCAGCGGAAGCAGGACTGAGAGGGGCAGGAGTGAGAAGGGCAACTTCTGCAGGAGTGTGAGGGGCAGCCTAAGCAGGAGTGAGAGGGGAGGCGTAAGCAGGAATGAGAGGGGCAGCGTATGCAGGAGTGAGAGGGGCAGCGTATGCAGGAGTGAGAGGGGCAGCGTATGCAGGAGTGAGAGGGGCAGCTTATGCAGGAGTGAGAGGGGGAGCTTATGCAGGAGTGAGAGGGACAGCGTAAGCAGGAGTGAGAGGGGAGGGGTGAGCAGAAATGAGAGGGGCAGCGCAAGCTGGAGTGAGAGGGGCAGCTTTTGCAGGAGTGAGAGGGGCAGCGTAAGCAGGAGTGAGAGGGGAGGCGTAAGCAGGAATGAATGGGGCAGCATAAGCAGGAGTGAGAGGGACAGCGTAAGCAGGAGTGAGAGGGGAGGCGTAAGCAGGAGTGAGAGGGGCACCTTATGCTGGAGTGAGAGGGGCAGCGTAAGCAGGATTGAGAGGGGCCGTTGAAGTAGGAGTGAGAGGGGCAGCGAAAGCAAGAGTGAAGAGGGGCAGCGTAAGCAGGAGTGAGAGGGGCAGCGTAAGGAGGTGTGAGCAGAGCAGCGGAAGCAGGAGTGAGAGGGGCAGCGGAATCATGAGTGAGAGGGGCAGCTTATGCAGGAATGAAAGCGACAGCGTAAGGAGTGAGAGGGGCAGCGTGAGCAGGAGTGAGAGGGGCAGCGTAAGCAGGACTGAGAGGGGCAGGAGTGAGAAGGGCAGCTTCTGCAGGAGTGTGAGGGGCAGCCTAAGCAGGAGTGAGAGGGGAGGCGTAAGCAGGAGAGAGAGGGGCAGCGTATGCAGGAGTGAGAGGGGCAGCGTATGCAGGAGTGAGAGGGGCAGCGTATGCAGGAGTGAGAGGGGAAGCTTATGCTGGAGTGAGAGGGGCAGCGTATGCAGGAGTGGTTGGGGAAGCTTATGCAGGAGTGAGAGGGGCCTCGTAAGCAGGAGTGAGAGGAGCAGCGTAAGCAGGATTGAGAGGGGCCGTTGAAGCAGGAGTGAGAGGGGCAGCGTAAGCAAGAGTGAAGAGGGGCAGCGTAAGCATGAGTGAGAGGGGCAGCGTAAGCATGAGTGAGAGGGGCAGCGTAAGCATGAGTGAGAGGGGCAGCGTAAGCATGAGTGAGAGGGGCAGCGTAAGCAAGAGTGAAGAGGGGCAGCGTAAGCAGGAGTGAGAGGGGCAGCGTAAGGAGGAGTGAGCAGAGCAGCGGAAGCAGGAGTGAAAGGGGCAGCGGAATCATGAGTGAGAGGTGCAGCTTATGCAGGAGTAAGAGGGGCAGCGTAAGCAGGAGTGAGAGGGACAGCGTAAGCAGAAGTGAGAGGGGAGGCGTAAGCAGGAATGAGAGGGGCAGCGTAAGCTGGAGTGAGAGGGGCAGCTGATGCAGGAGTGAGAGGGGCAGCGTTAGCAGGAGTGAGAGGAGCAGCGTAAGCAGGAGTGAGAGGGGCAGCTTATGCAGGAGTGAGAGGGGCAGCTTATGCAGGAGTGAGAGGGGCAGCTTATGCAGGAGTGAGAGAGGCAGCGTAAGCAGGAGTGAGATGGTCAGCGTAATCTGGAGTGAGAGGGGCAGCCTATGCGAGAGCGAGAGGGGCAGCGTAAGTTGGAGCAAGATGGGCAGCGCAAGCAGGAGCAAGATGGGCAGCGTAAGCAGGAGCGAGAAGGCCAGCTTATGGAGGAGTAAGAGCGGCAGCTTGCGCAGGAGTGAGAGCGGCAGCTTTCGCAGGAGTGAGAGGGGCCGCGTAAGCAGGAGTGAGAGGGGCCGCGTAAGCAGGAGTGAGAGGGGCCGCGTAAGCAGGAGTGAGAGGGGCCGCGTAAGCAGGAGTGAGAGGGGCCGCGTAAGCAGGAGTGAGAGGGGCCGCGTAAGCAGGAGTGAGAGGGGCCGCGTAAGCAGGAGTGAGAGGGGCCGCGTAAGCAGGAGTGAGAGGGGCCGCGTAAGCAGGAGTGAGAGGGGCCGCGTAAGCAGGAGTGAGAGGGGCCGCGTAAGCAGGAGTGAGAGGGGCCGCGTAAGCAGGAGTGAGAGGGGCCGCGTAAGCAGGAGTGAGAGGGGCCGCGTAAGCAGGAGTGAGAGGGGCCGCGTAAGCAGGAGTGAGAGGGGCCGCGTAAGCAGGAGTGAGAGGGGCCGCGTAAGCAGGAGTGAGAGGGGCCGCGTAAGCAGGAGTGAGAGGGGCCGCGTAAGCAGGAGTGAGAGGGGCCGCGTAAGCAGGAGTGAGAGGGGCCGCGTAAGCAGGAGTGAGAGGGGCCGCGTAAGCAGGAGTGAGAGGGGCCGCGTAAGCAGGAGTGAGAGGGGCCGCGTAAGCAGGAGTGAGAGCGGCCGCGTAAGCAGGAGTGAGAGGGGCCGCGTAAGCAGGAGTGAGAGGGGCCGCGTAAGCAGGAGTGAGAGGGGCCGCGTAAGCAGGTGTGAGAGGGCCCGCGTAAGCAGGAGTGAGAGGGGCCGCGTAAGCTGGAGTGAGAGGGGCCGCGTAAGCAGGAGTGAGAGGGGCCGCGTAAGCAGGAGTGAGAGGGGGCGCGTAAGCAGGAGTGAGAGGGGCCGCGTAAGCAGGAGTGAGAGGGGCCGCGTAAGCAGGATTGAGAGTGACCGCGTAAGCAGGAGTGAGAGGGGCCGCGGAACCAGGAGTGAGAGGGGCAGCGTAAGCAGGAGTGAGAGGGGCAGCGTAAGCAGGAGTGAGAGGGGCAGCGTAAGCAGGAGTGAGAGGGGCAGCGTAAGCAGGAGTGAGAGGAGCAGCGTAAGCAGGAGTGAGAGGGACAGCTTATGCAGGAGTGAGAGGGGCAGCTTATGCATAAGTGAGAGGGGCAGCTTATGCAGGAGTGAGACAGGCAGCTTATGCAGGAGTGAGAGGGGCAGCTTATGCAGGAGTGAGAGAGGCAGCGTAAGCAGGAGTGAGAGGGGCTGCTTATGCGGGAGCGAGAGGGGCAGCGTAAGTTGGCGCAAGTTGGGCAGCGCAAGCAGGAGCAAGATGGGCAGCGTAAGCAGGAGCGAGAAGGCCAGCTTATGGAGGAGTGATAGCGGCAGCTTGCGCAGGAGTAAGAGCGGCAGCTTGCGCAGGAGTGAGAGTGGCAGCTTACGCAGGAGTGAGAGGGGCCGCGTAAGCAGGAGTGAGAGGGGCCGCGTAAGCAGGAGTGAGAGGGGCCGCGTAAGCAGGAGTGAGAGGGGCCGCGTAAGCAGGAGTGAGAGTGGCCGCGTAAGCAGGAGTGAGAGTGGCCGCGTAAGCAGGAGTGAGAGTGGCCGCGTAAGCAGGAGTGAGAGTGGCCGCGTAAGCAGGAGTGAGAGGGGCCGCGTAAGCAGGAGTGAGAGGGGCCGCGTAAGCAGGAGTGAGAGGGGCCGCGTAAGCAGGACTGAGAGGGGCAGCGTAAGCAGGAGTGAGAGGGGCAGCGTAAGCAGGAGCGAGAGGGGCAGCTTATGCGGGAGCGAGAGGGGCAGCTTATGCGGGAGTGAGAGGGGCCTCGTAAGCAGGAGTGAGAGGGGCCGCGTAAGCAGGAGTGAGAGGGGAGGCGTAAGCAGGAATGAAAGGGGCAGCATAAGCTGGAGTGAGAGGGACAGCGTAAGCAGGAGTGAGAGGGGAGGCGTGAGCAGGAGTGAGAGGGGCACCTTATGCTGGAGTGAGAGGGGCAGCGTAAGCAGGATTGAGAGGGGCCGTTGAAGCAGGAGTGAGAGGGGCAGCGTAAGCAGGAGTGAGAGGGGCAGCGTAAGGAGGAGTGAGCAGAGCAGCGGAAGCAGGAGTGAGAGGGGCAGCGGAATCATGAGTGAGAGGGGCAGCTTATGCAGGAATGAAAGCGACAGCGTAAGGAGTGAGAGGGGCAGCGTGAGCAGGAGTGAGAGGGGCAGCGTAAGCAGGACTGAGAGGGGCAGGAGTGAGAAGGGCAGCTTCTGCAGGAGTGTGAGGGGCAGCCTAAGCAGGAGTGAGAGGGGAGGCGTAAGCAGGAATGAGAGGGGCAGCGTATGCAGGAGTGAGAGGGGCAGCGTATGCAGGAGTGAGAGGGGCAGCGTATGCAGGAGTGAGAGGGGCAGCTTATGCAGGAGTGAGAGGGGCAGCTTATGCTGGAGTGAGAGGGGAAGCTTATGCTGGAGTGAGAGGGGCAGCGTATGCATGAGTGGTTGGGGAAGCTTATGCAGGAGTGAGAGGGGCCTCGTAAGCAGGAGTGAGAGGAGCAGCGTAAGCAGGATTGAGAGGGGCCGTTGAAGCAGGAGTGAGAGGGGCAGCGTAAGCAAGAGTGAAGAGGGGCAGCGTAAGCATGAGTGAGAGGGGCAGCGTAAGCATGAGTGAGAGGGGCAGCGTAAGCATGAGTGAGAGGGGCAGCGTAAGCATGAGTGAGAGGGGCAGCGTAAGCATGAGTGAGAGGGGCAGCGTAAGCATGAGTGAAGAGGGGCAGCGTAAGCAGGAGTGAGAGGGGCAGCGTAAGGAGGAGTGAGCAGAGCAGCGGAAGCAGGAGTGAAAGGGGCAGCGGAATCATGAGTGAGAGGGGCAGCTTATGCAGGAGTAAGAGGGGCAGCGTAAGCAGGAGTGAGAGGGACAGCGTAAGCAGAAGTGAGAGGGGAGGCGTAAGCAGGAATGAGAGGGGCAGCGTAAGCTGGAGTGAGAGGGGCAGCTGATGCAGGAGTGAGAGGGGCAGCGTTAGCAGGAGTGAGAGGAGCAGCGTAAGCAGGAGTGAGAGGGGCAGCTTATGCAGGAGTGAGAGGGGCAGCTTATGCAGGAGTGAGAGGGGCAGCTTATGCAGGAGTGAGAGGGGCAGCTTATGCAGGAGTGAGAGAGGCAGCGTAAGCAGGAGTGAGATGGTCAGCGTAATCTGGAGTGAGAGGAGCAGCCTATGCGAGAGCGAGAGGGGCAGCGTAAGTTGGAGCAAGATGGGCAGCGCAAGCAGGAGCAAGATGGGCAGCGTAAGCAGGAGCGAGAAGGCCAGCTTATGGAGGAGTAAGAGCGGCAGCTTGCGCAGGAGTGAGAGCGGCAGCTTTCGCAGGAGTGAGAGGGGCCGCGTAAGCAGGAGTGAGAGGGGCCGCGTAAGCAGGAGTGAGAGGGGCCGCGTAAGCAGGAGTGAGAGGGGCCGCGTAAGCAGGAGTGAGAGGGGCCGCGTAAGCAGGAGTGAGAGGGGCCGCGTAAGCAGGAGTGAGAGGGGCCGCGTAAGCAGGAGTGAGAGGGGCCGCGTAAGCAGGAGTGAGAGGGGCCGCGTAAGCAGGAGTGAGAGGGGCCGCGTAAGCAGGAGTGAGAGGGGCCGCGTAAGCAGGAGTGAGAGGGGCCGCGTAAGCAGGAGTGAGAGGGGCCGCGTAAGCAGGAGTGAGAGGGGCCGCGTCAGCAGGAGTGAGAGGGGCCGCGTAAGCAGGAGTGAGAGGGGCCGCGTAAGCAGGAGTGAGAGGGGCCGCGTAAGCAGGAGTGAGAGGGGCCGCGTAAGCAGGAGTGAGAGGGGCCGCGTAAGCAGGAGTGAGAGGGGCCGCGTAAGCAGGAGTGAGAGGGGCCGCGTAAGCAGGAGTGAGAGGGGCCGCGTAAGCAGGAGTGAGAGGGGCCGCGTAAGCAGGAGTGAGAGGGGCCGCGTAAGCAGGAGTGAGAGGGGCCGCGTAAGCAGGAGTGAGAGGGGCCGCGTAAGCAGGAGTGAGAGGGGCCGCGTAAGCAGGAGTGAGAGGGGCCGCGTAAGCAGGAGTGAGAGGGGCCGCGTAAGCAGGAGTGAGAGGGGCCGCGTAAGCAGGAGTGAGAGGGGCCGCGTAAGCATGAGTGAGAGGGGCCGCGTAAGCAGGAGTGAGAGGGGCCGCGTAAGCAGGTGTGAGAGGGCCCGCGTAAGCAGGAGTGAGAGGGGCCGCGTAAGCTGGAGTGAGAGGGGCCGCGTAAGCAGGAGTGAGAGGGGCCGCGTAAGCAGGAGTGAGAGGGGGCGCGTAAGCAGGAGTGAGAGGGGCCGCGTAAGCAGGAGTGAGAGGGGCCGCGTAAGCAGGATTGAGAGTGACCGCGTAAGCAGGAGTGAGAGGGGCCGCGGAACCAGGAGTGAGAGGGGCAGCGTAAGCAGGAGTGAGAGGGGCAGCGTAAGCAGGAGTGAGAGGGGCAGCGTAAGCAGGAGTGAGAGGGGCAGCGTAAGCAGGAGTGAGAGGAGCAGCGTAAGCAGGAGTGAGAGGGACAGCTTATGCAGGAGTGAGAGGGGCAGCTTATGCATAAGTGAGAGGGGCAGCTTATGCAGGAGTGAGACAGGCAGCTTATGCAGGAGTGAGAGGGGCAGCTTATGCAGGAGTGAGAGAGGCAGCGTAAGCAGGAGTGAGAGGGGCTGCTTATGCGGGAGCGAGAGGGGCAGCGTAAGTTGGAGCAAGTTGGGCAGCGCAAGCAGGAGCAAGATGGGCAGCGTAAGCAGGAGCGAGAAGGCCAGCTTATGGAGGAGTGATAGCGGCAGCTTGCGCAGGAGTGAGAGCGGCAGCTTGCGCAGGAGTGAGAGCGGCAGCTTACGCAGGAGTGAGAGGGGCCGCGTAAGCAGGAGTGAGAGGGGCCGCGTAAGCAGGAGTGAGAGGGGCCGCGTAAGCAGGAGTGAGAGGGGCCGCGTAAGCAGGAGTGAGAGTGGCCGCGTAAGCAGGAGTGAGAGTGGCCGCGTAAGCAGGAGTGAGAGTGGCCGCGTAAGCAGGAGTGAGAGTGGCCGCGTAAGCAGGAGTGAGAGGTGCCGCGTAAGCAGGAGTGAGAGGGGCCGCGTAAGCAGGAGTGAGAGGGGCCGCGTAAGCAGGACTGAGAGGGGCAGCGTAAGCAGGAGTGAGAGGGGCAGCGTAAGCAGGAGCGAGAGGGGCAGCTTATGCGGGAGCGAGAGGGGCAGCTTATGCGGGAGTGAGAGGGGCCTCGTAAGCAGGAGTGAGAGGGGCCGCGTAAGCAGGAGTGAGAGGGGAGGCGTAAGCAGGAATGAAAGGGGCAGCATAAGCTGGAGTGAGAGGGACAGCGTAAGCAGGAGTGAGAGGGGAGGCGTGAGCAGGAGTGAGAGGGGCACCTTATGCTGGAGTGAGAGGGGCAGCGTAAGCAGGATTGAGAGGGGCCGTTGAAGCAGGAGTGAGAGGGGCAGCGTAAGCAGGAGTGAGAGGGGCAGCGTAAGGAGGAGTGAGCAGAGCAGCGGAAGCAGGAGTGAGAGGGGCAGCGGAATCATGAGTGAGAGGGGCAGCTTATGCAGGAATGAAAGCGACAGCGTAAGGAGTGAGAGGGGCAGCGTGAGCAGGAGTGAGAGGGGCAGCGTAAGCAGGACTGAGAGGGGCAGGAGTGAGAAGGGCAGCTTCTGCAGGAGTGTGAGGGGCAGCCTAAGCAGGAGTGAGAGGGGAGGCGTAAGCAGGAATGAGAGGGGCAGCGTATGCAGGAGTGAGAGGGGCAGCGTATGCAGGAGTGAGAGGGGCAGCGTATGCAGGAGTGAGAGGGGCAGCTTATGCAGGAGTGAGAGGGGCAGCTTATGCTGGAGTGAGAGGGGAAGCTTATGCTGGAGTGAGAGGGGCAGCGTATGCAGGAGTGGTTGGGGAAGCTTATGCAGGAGTGAGAGGGGCCTCGTAAGCAGGAGTGAGAGGAGCAGCGTAAGCAGGATTGAGAGGGGCCGTTGAAGCAGGAGTGAGAGGGGCAGCGTAAGCAAGAGTGAAGAGGGGCAGCGTAAGCATGAGTGAGAGGGGCAGCGTAAGCATGAGTGAGAGGGGCAGCGTAAGCATGAGTGAGAGGGGCAGCGTAAGCATGAGTGAGAGGGGCAGCGTAAGCATGAGTGAGAGGGGCAGCGTAAGCATGAGTGAAGAGGGGCAGCGTAAGCAGGAGTGAGAGGGGCAGCGTAAGGAGGAGTGAGCAGAGCAGCGGAAGCAGGAGTGAAAGGGGCAGCGGAATCATGAGTGAGAGGGGCAGCTTATGCAGGAGTAAGAGGGGCAGCGTAAGCAGGAGTGAGAGGGACAGCGTAAGCAGAAGTGAGAGGGGAGGCGTAAGCAGGAATGAGAGGGGCAGCGTAAGCTGGAGTGAGAGGGGCAGCTGATGCAGGAGTGAGAGGGGCAGCGTTAGCAGGAGTGAGAGGAGCAGCGTAAGCAGGAGTGAGAGGGGCAGCTTATGCAGGAGTGAGAGGGGCAGCTTATGCAGGAGTGAGAGGGGCAGCTTATGCAGGAGTGAGAGAGGCAGCGTAAGCAGGAGTGAGATGGTCAGCGTAATCTGGAGTGAGAGGGGCAGCCTATGCGAGAGCGAGAGGGGCAGCGTAAGTTGGAGCAAGATGGGCAGCGCAAGCAGGAGCAAGATGGGCAGCGTAAGCAGGAGCGAGAAGGCCAGCTTATGGAGGAGTAAGAGCGGCAGCTTGCGCAGGAGTGAGAGCGGCAGCTTTCGCAGGAGTGAGAGGGGCCGCGTAAGCAGGAGTGAGAGGGGCCGCGTAAGCAGGAGTGAGAGGGGCCGCGTAAGCAGGAGTGAGAGGGGCCGCGTAAGCAGGAGTGAGAGGGGCCGCGTAAGCAGGAGTGAGAGGGGCCGCGTAAGCAGGAGTGAGAGGGGCCGCGTAAGCAGGAGTGAGAGGGGCCGCGTAAGCAGGAGTGAGAGGGGCCGCGTAAGCAGGAGTGAGAGGGGCCGCGTAAGCAGGAGTGAGAGGGGCCGCGTAAGCAGGAGTGAGAGGGGCCGCGTAAGCAGGAGTGAGAGGGGCCGCGTAAGCAGGAGTGAGAGGGGCCGCGTAAGCAGGAGTGAGAGGGGCCGCGTAAGCAGGAGTGAGAGGGGCCGCGTAAGCAGGAGTGAGAGGGGCCGCGTAAGCAGGAGTGAGAGGGGCCGCGTAAGCAGGAGTGAGAGGGGCCGCGTAAGCAGGAGTGTGAGGGGCCGCGTAAGCAGGAGTGAGAGGGGCCGCGTAAGCAGGAGTGAGAGGGGCCGCGTAAGCAGGAGTGAGAGGGGCCGCGTAAGCAGGAGTGAGAGCGGCCGCGTAAGCAGGAGTGAGAGGGGCCGCGTAAGCAGGAGTGAGAGGGGCCGCGTAAGCAGGAGTGAGAGGGGCCGCGTAAGCAGGTGTGAGAGGGCCCGCGTAAGCAGGAGTGAGAGGGGCCGCGTAAGCAGGAGTGAGAGGGGCCGCGTAAGCAGGAGTGAGAGGGGCCGCGTAAGCAGGAGTGAGAGGGGGCGCGTAAGCAGGAGTGAGAGGGGCCGCGTAAGCAGGAGTGAGAGGGGCCGCGTAAGCAGGATTGAGAGTGACCGCGTAAGCAGGAGTGAGAGGGGCCGCGGAACCAGGAGTGAGAGGGGCAGCGTAAGCAGGAGTGAGAGGGGCAGCGTAAGCAGGAGTGAGAGGGGCAGCGTAAGCAGGAGTGAGAGGGGCAGCGTAAGCAGGAGTGAGAGGAGCAGCGTAAGCAGGAGTGAGAGGGACAGCTTATGCAGGAGTGAGAGGGGCAGCTTATGCATAAGTGAGAGGGGCAGCTTATGCAGGAGTGAGACAGGCAGCTTATGCAGGAGTGAGAGGGGCAGCTTATGCAGGAGTGAGAGAGGCAGCGTAAGCAGGAGTGAGAGGGGCTGCTTATGCGGGAGCGAGAGGGGCAGCGTAAGTTGGAGCAAGTTGGGCAGCGCAAGCAGGAGCAAGATGGGCAGCGTAAGCAGGAGCGAGAAGGCCAGCTTATGGAGGAGTGATAGCGGCAGCTTGCGCAGGAGTGAGAGCGGCAGCTTGCGCAGGAGTGAGAGCGGCAGCTTTCGCAGGAGTGAGAGCGGCAGCTTTCGCAGGAGTGAGAGGGGCCGCGTAAGCAGGAGTGAGAGGGGCCGCGTAAGCAGGAGTGAGAGGGGCCGCGTAAGCAGGAGTGAGAGTGGCCGCGTAAGCAGGAGTGAGAGTGGCCGCGTAAGCAGGAGTGAGAGTGGCCGCGTAAGCAGGAGTGAGAGTGGCCGCGTAAGCAGGAGTGAGAGGGGCCGCGTAAGCAGGAGTGAGAGGGGCCGCGTAAGCAGGAGTGAGAGGGGCCGCGTAAGCAGGACTGAGAGGGGCAGCGTAAGCAGGAGTGAGAGGGGCAGCGTAAGCAGGAGCGAGAGGGGCAGCTTATGCGGGAGCGAGAGGGGCAGCTTATGCGGGAGTGAGAGGGGCCTCGTAAGCAGGAGTGAGAGGGGCCGCGTAAGCAGGAGTGAGAGGGGAGGCGTAAGCAGGAATGAAAGGGGCAACATAAGCTGGAGTGAGAGGGACAGCGTAAGCAGGAGTGAGAGGGGAGGCGTGAGCAGGAGTGAGAGGGGCACCTTATGCTGGAGTGAGAGGGGCAGCGTAAGCAGGATTGAGAGGGGCCGTTGAAGCAGGAGTGAGAGGGGCAGCGTAAGCAGGAGTGAGAGGGGCAGCGTAAGGAGGAGTGAGCAGAGCAGCGGAAGCAGGAGTGAGAGGGGCAGCGGAATCATGAGTGTGAGGGGCAGCTTATGCAGGAATGAAAGCGACAGCGTAAGGAGTGAGAGGGGCAGCGTGAGCAGGAGTGAGAGGGGCAGCGTAAGCAGGACTGAGAGGGGCAGGAGTGAGAAGGGCAGCTTCTGCAGGAGTGTGAGGGGCAGCCTAAGCAGGAGTGAGAGGGGAGGCGTAAGCAGGAATGAGAGGGGCAGCGTATGCAGGAGTGAGAGGGGCAGCGTATGCAGGAGTGAGAGGGGCAGCGTATGCAGGAGTGAGAGGGGCAGCTTATGCAGGAGTGAGAGGGGGAGCTTATGCAGGAGTGAGAGGGACAGCGTAAGCAGGAGTGAGAGGGGAGGGGTGAGCAGAAATGAGAGGGGCAGCGTAAGCTGGAGTGAGAGGGGCAGCTTATGCAGGAGTGAGAGGGGCAGCGTAAGCAGGAGTGAGAGGGGAGGCGTAAGCAGGAATGAATGGGGCAGCATAAGCAGAAGTGAGAGGGACAGCGTAAGCAGGAGTGAGAGGGGAGGCGTAAGCAGGAGTGAGAGGGGCACCTTATGCTGGAGTGAGAGGGGCAGCGTAAGCAGGATTGAGAGGGGCCGTTGAAGTAGGAGTGAGGGGCAGCGAAAGCAAGAGTGAAGAGGGGCAGCGTAAGCAGGAGTGAGAGGGGCAGCGTAAGGAGGTGTGAGCAGAGCAGCGGAAGCAGGAGTGAGAGGGGCAGCGGAATCATGAGTGAGAGGGGCAGCTTATGCAGGAATGAAAGCGACAGCGTAAGGAGTGAGAGGGGCAGCGTGAGCAGGAGTGAGAGGGGCAGCGTAAGCAGGACTGAGAGGGGCAGGAGTGAGAAGGGCAGCTTCTGCAGGAGTGTGAGGGGCAGCCTAAGCAGGAGTGAGAGGGGAGGCGTAAGCAGGAGAGAGAGGGGCAGCGTATGCAGGAGTGAGAGGGGCAGCGTATGCAGGAGTGAGAGGGGCAGCGTATGCAGGAGTGAGAGGGGCAGCGTATGCAGGAGTGAGAGGGGCAGCTTATGCTGGAGTGAGAGGGGAAGCTTATGCTGGAGTGAGAGGGGCAGCGTATGCAGGAGTGGTTGGGGAAGCTTATGCAGGAGTGAGAGGGGCCTCGTAAGCAGGAGTGAGAGGAGCAGCGTAAGCAGGATTGAGAGGGGCCGTTGAAGCAGGAGTGAGAGGGGCAGCGTAAGCAAGAGTGAAGAGGGGCAGCGTATGCATGAGTGAGAGGGGCAGCGTAAGCATGAGTGAGAGGGGCAGCGTAAGCATGAGTGAGAGGGGCAGCGTAAGCATGAGTGAGAGGGGCAGCGTAAGCATGAGTGAGAGGGGCAGCGTAAGCAAGAGTGAAGAGGGGCAGCGTAAGCAGGAGTGAGAGGGGCAGCGTAAGGAGGAGTGAGCAGAGCAGCGGAAGCAGGAGTGAAAGGGGCAGCGGAATCATGAGTGAGAGGGGCAGCTTATGCAGGAGTAAGAGGGGCAGCGTAAGCAGGAGTGAGAGGGACAGCGTAAGCAGAAGTGAGAGGGGAGGCGTAAGCAGGAATGAGAGGGGCAGCGTAAGCTGGAGTGAGAGGGGCAGCTGATGCAGGAGTGAGAGGGGCAGCGTTAGCAGGAGTGAGAGGAGCAGCGTAAGCAGGAGTGAGAGGGGCAGCTTATGCAGGAGTGAGAGGGGCAGCTTATGCAGGAGTGAGAGGGGCAGCTTATGCAGGAGTGAGAGAGGCAGCGTAAGCAGGAGTGAGATGGTCAGCGTAATCTGGAGTGAGAGGGGCAGCCTATGCGAGAGCGAGAGGGGCAGCGTAAGTTGGAGCAAGATGGGCAGCGCAAGCAGGAGCAAGATGGGCAGCGTAAGCAGGAGCGAGAAGGCCAGCTTATGGAGGAGTAAGAGCGGCAGCTTGCGCAGGAGTGAGAGGGGCCGCGTAAGCAGGAGTGAGAGGGGCCGCGTAAGCAGGAGTGAGAGGGGCCGCGTAAGCAGGAGTGAGAGGGGCCGCGTAAGCAGGAGTGAGAGGGGCCGCGTAAGCAGGAGTGAGAGGGGCCGCGTAAGCAGGAGTGAGAGGGGCCGCGTCAGCAGGAGTGAGAGGGGCCGCGTCAGCAGGAGTGAGAGGGGCCGCGTAAGCAGGAGTGAGAGGGGCCGCGTAAGCAGGAGTGAGAGGGGCCGCGTAAGCAGGAGTGAGAGGGGCCGCGTAAGCAGGAGTGAGAGGGGCCGCGTAAGCAGGAGTGAGAGGGGCCGCGTAAGCAGGAGTGAGAGGGGCCGCGTAAGCAGGAGTGAGAGGGGCCGCGTAAGCAGGAGTGAGAGGGGCCGCGTAAGCAGGAGTGAGAGGGGCCGCGTAAGCAGGAGTGAGAGGGGCCGCGTAAGCAGGAGTGAGAGGGGCCGCGTAAGCAGGAGTGAGAGGGGCCGCGTAAGCAGGAGTGAGAGGGGCCGCGTAAGCAGGAGTGAGAGGGGCCGCGTAAGCAGGAGTGAGAGGGGCCGCGTAAGCAGGAGTGAGAGGGGCCGCGTAAGCAGGAGTGAGAGGGGCCGCGTAAGCAGGAGTGAGAGGGGCCGCGTAAGCAGGAGTGAGAGGGGCCGCGTAAGCAGGAGTGAGAGGGGCCGCGTAAGCAGGAGTGAGAGGGGCCGCGTAAGCAGGAGTGAGAGGGGCCGCGTAAGCAGGAGTGAGAGGGGCCGCCTTAAGCAGGAGTGAGAGGGGCCGCGTAAGCAGGAGTGAGAGGGGCCGCGTAAGCAGGAGTGAGAGGGGCCGCGTAAGCAGGAGTGAGAGGGGCCGCGTAAGCAGGAGTGAGAGGGGCCGCGTAAGCAGGAGTGAGAGGGGCCGCGTAAGCAGGAGTGAGAGGGGCCGCGTAAGCAGGTGTGAGAGGGCCCGCGTAAGCAGGAGTGAGAGGGGCCGCGTAAGCAGGAGTGAGAGGGGCCGCGTAAGCAGGAGTGAGAGGGGCCGCGTAAGCAGGAGTGAGAGGGGGCGCGTAAGCAGGAGTGAGAGGGGCCGCGTAAGCAGGAGTGAGAGGGGCCGCGTAAGCAGGAGTGAGAGTGACCGCGTAAGCAGGAGTGAGAGGGGCCGCGGAACCAGGAGTGAGAGGAGCAGCGTAAGCAGGAGTGAGAGGGGCAGCGTAAGCAGGAGTGAGAGGGGCAGCGTAAGCAGGAGTGAGAGGGGCAGCGTAAGCAGGAGTGAGAGGGGCAGCGTAAGCAGGAGTGAGAGGGGCAGCGTAAGCAGGAGTGAGAGGGGCAGCGTAAGCAGGAGTGAGAGGGGCAGCGTAAGCAGGAGTGAGAGGGGCAGCGTAAGCAGGAGTGAGAGGGGCAGCGTAAGCAGGAGTGAGAGGGGCAGCGTAAGCAGGAGTGAGAGGGGCAGCGTAAGCAGGACTGAGAGGGGCAGCGTAAGCAGGACTGAGAGGGGCAGGAGTGAGAAGGGCAGCTACTGCAGGAGTGTGAGGGGCAGCCTAAGCAGGAGTGAGAGGGGCGGCATAAGCAGGAATGAGAGGGGCCACGTATGCTGGAGTGAGAGGGGCAGCTTATGCAGGAGTGAGAGGGGCAGCTTATGCAGGAGTGAGAGGGGCAGCTCATGCAGGAGTGAGAGGGGCAGCTCATGCAGGAGTGAGAGGGACAGCGTGAGCAGGAGTGAGAGGGGAGGCGTTAGCAGGAATGAGGAGGGGCAGCGTAAGCTGGAGTGACACGGGCAGCTTATGCAGGAGTGAGAGGGGCAGCTTATGCAGGAGTGAGAGGGGCAGCGTAAGCAGGAGTGAGAGGGGCAGCGTAAGCAGGAGTGAGAGGGGCAGCGTAAGCAGGAGTGAGAGGGGCAGCGTAAGCAGGAGTGAGAGGGGCAGCGTAAGCAGGAGTGAGAGGGGCAGCGTAAGCAGGAGTGAGAGGGGCAGCTTATGCAGTAGTGAGAGGGGCAGCTTATGCAGGAGTGAGAGGCAGCGTAAGCAGGAGTGAGAGGTGCAGCGTAAGCAGGAGTGAGAGGGGCAGCGTAAGCAGGAGTGAGAGGGGCAGCGTAAGCAGGAGTGAGAGGGGCAGCTTATGCAGGAGTGAGAGGAGCAGCGTAAGCAGGAGTGAGAAGGGCCGTTGAAGCAAGAGTGAGAGGGGCAGCGTAAGGAGGAGTGAGCAGAGCAGCGGAAGGAGGAGTGAGAGGGGCAGCGTAAGCAGGAGTGAGAGGGACAGCGTAAGCAGGAGTGAGAGGGGAGGCGTAAGCAGGAATTAGAGGGGCAGCGTAAGCTGGAGTGAGAGGGACAGCTGATGCAGGAGTGAGAGGGGCAGCTTATGCAGGAGTGAGAGGGGCAGCTTATGCAGGAGTGAGAGGGGCAGCTTATGCAGGAGTGAGAGGGGCAGCTTATGCAGGAGTGAGAGGGGCAGCTTATGCAGGAGTGAGAGGGGCAGCTTATGCAGGAGTGAGAGGGGCAGCTTATGCAGGAGTGAGAGGGGCAGCTTATGCAGGAGTGAGAGGGGCAGCTTATGCAGGAGTGAGAGAGGCAGCGTAAGCAGGAGTGAGAGGGGCCGCGTAAGCAGGAGTGAGAGGGGCAGCGTAAGCAGGCTTGAGCGGGGCATCGTAAGCTGGAGTGAGAGGGGGAGCGTAAGCAGGAGTGAGAGGGGGAGCGTAAGCAGGAGTGAGAGGGGCAGCAGAATCAGGAGTGAGAGGGTCAGCGGAATCAGGAGGGAGAGGGGCAGCTTATGCAGGAGGGAGAGGGGCAGCTTATGCGTGAGTGAGAATGGCAGCGTAAGCAGCAGTGAGAATGGCAGCGTAAGCAGGAGTGAGAGGGGCAGCTTATGCGGGAGTGAGAGGGGCAGCTTATGCAGGAGTGAGAGGGGCAGCGTAAGCAGGAGTGAGAGGGACGCGTAAGCAGGAGTGAGAGTGGAGGCGTAAGCAGGAATGAGAGAGGCAGCGTAAGCTGGAATGAGAGGGGCAGCTTATGCAGGAGTGAGAGGGGCAGCTTATGCAGGAGTGAGAGGGGCAGCGTAAGCAGGAGTGAGAGGGGCAGCGTAAGCAGGAGTGAGAGGGGCAGCTTATGCTGGAGTGAGAGGGGCAGCGCATGCAAGAGTGAGAGGGGCAGCGGAATCATGAGTGAGAGGGGCAGCTTATGCAGGAATGAGAGCGACAGCGTAAGAAGGAGTGAGAGGGGCAGCGTAAGCCGGAGTGAGAGGGGCAGCGTAAGCCGGAGTGAGAGGGGCAGCGTAAGCAGGAGTGAGAGGGGCAGCGTAAGCAGGAGTGAGAGGGCAGCGTAAGCAGGAGTGAGAGGGGCAGCGTAAGCAGGAGTGAGAGGGGCAGGAGTGAGAAGGGCAGCTTCTGCAGGAGTGTGAGGGGAGGCGTAAGCAGGAATGAGAGGGGCACCGTATGCTGGAGTGAGAGGGGCAGCTTATGCAGGAGAGAGAGGGGCAGCTTATGCAGGAGTGAGAGGGACAGCGTAAGCAGGAGTGAGAGGGGAGGCGTAAGCAGGAATGAGAGGGGCAGCGTAAGCTGGAGTGAGAGGGGCAGCTTATGCAGGAGTGAGAGGGGCAGCGTATGCAGGAGTTAGAGGGGCAGCGTATGCAGGAGTGAGAGGGGCAGCGTATGCAGGAGTGAGAGGGGCAGCTAGTGCAGGAGTGAGAGGAGCAGCGTAAGCAGGAGTGAGAGGGGCCGTTGAAGCAGGAGTGAGTGGGGCAGCGGAAGCAAGAGTGAAGTGGGGCAGCGGATGCAGGAGTGAGAGGGGCAGCGTAAGCAAGAGTGAAGAGGGGCAGCGTAAGCAAGAGTGAAGAGGGGCAGCGCAAGCAGGAGTGAGAGGGGCAGCGTAAGGAGGAGTGAGCAGAGCAGCGGAAGCAGGAGTGAGAGGGGCGGCTTATGCAGGAGTGAGAGGGGCGGCTTATGCAGGAGTGAGAGGGGCAGCTTATGCAGGAGTGAGAGGGGCAGCTTATGCAGGAGTGAGAGGGGCAGCGTAAGCAGGAGTGAGAGGGGAGGCGTAAGCAGGAATGAGAGGGGCAGCGTAAGCTGGAGTGAGAGGGGCAGCTTATGCAGGAGTGAGAGGGGCAGCGTAAGCAGGAGTGAGAGGAGCAGCGTAAGCAGGAGTGAGAGGGGCAGCTTATGCAGGAGTGAGAGGGGCAGCTTATGCAGGAGTGAGAGGGGCAGCTTATGCAGGAGTGAGAGGGGCCGCGGAACCAGGAGTGAGAGGGGCAGCTTAAGCAGGAGTGAGAGGGGCAGCGTAAGCAGGAGTGAGAGGGGCAGCGTAAGCAGGAGTGAGAGGGGCAGCGTAAGCAGGAGTGAGAGGAGCAGCGTAAGCAGGAGTGAGAGGGACAGCTTATGCAGGAGTGAGAGGGGCAGCTTATGCATAAGTGAGAGGGGCAGCTTATGCAGGAGTGAGACAGGCAGCTTATGCAGGAGTGAGAGGGGCAGCTTATGCAGGAGTGAGAGAGGCAGCGTAAGCAGGAGTGAGAGGGGCTGCTTATGCGGGAGCGAGAGGGGCAGCGTAAGTTGGAGCAAGTTGGGCAGCGCAAGCAGGAGCAAGATGGGCAGCGTAAGCAGGAGCGAGAAGGCCAGCTTATGGAGGAGTGATAGCGGCAGCTTGCGCAGGAGTGAGAGCGGCAGCTTGCGCAGGAGTGAGAGCGGCAGCTTTCGCAGGAGTGAGAGGGGCCGCGTAAACAGGAGTGAGAGGGGCCGCGTAAGCAGGAGTGAGAGGGGCCGCGTAAGCAGGAGTGAGAGGGGCCGCGTAAGCAGGAGTGAGAGTGGCCGCGTAAGCAGAAGTGAGAGTGGCCGCGTAAGCAGGAGTGAGAGTGGCCGCGTAAGCAGGAGTGAGAGTGGCCGCGTAAGCAGGAGTGAGAGGGGCCGCGTAAGCAGGAGTGAGAGGGGCCGCGTAAGCAGGAGTGAGAGGGGCCGCGTAAGCAGGACTGAGAGGGGCAGCGTAAGCAGGAGTGAGAGGGGCAGCGTAAGCAGGAGCGAGAGGGGCAGCTTATGCGGGAGCGAGAGGGGCAGCTTATGCGGGAGTGAGAGGGGCCTCGTAAGCAGGAGTGAGAGGGGCCGCGTAAGCAGGAGTGAGAGGGGAGGCGTAAGCAGGAATGAAAGGGGCAGCATAAGCTGGAGTGAGAGGGACAGCGTAAGCAGGAGTGAGAGGGGAGGCGTGAGCAGGAGTGAGAGGGGCACCTTATGCTGGAGTGAGAGGGGCAGCGTAAGCAGGATTGAGAGGGGCCGTTGAAGCAGGAGTGAGAGGGGCAGCGTAAGCAGGAGTGAGAGGGGCAGCGTAAGGAGGAGTGAGCAGAGCAGCGGAAGCAGGAGTGAGAGGGGCAGCGGAATCATGAGTGAGAGGGGCAGCTTATGCAGGAATGAAAGCGACAGCGTAAGGAGTGAGAGGGGCAGCGTGAGCAGGAGTGAGAGGGGCAGCGTAAGCAGGACTGAGAGGGGCAGGAGTGAGAAGGGCAGCTTCTGCAGGAGTGTGAGGGGCAGCCTAAGCAGGAGTGAGAGGGGAGGTGTAAGCAGGAATGAGAGGGGCAGCGTATGCAGGAGTGAGAGGGGCAGCGTATGCAGGAGTGAGAGGGGCAGCGTATGCAGGAGTGAGAGGGGCAGCTTATGCAGGAGTGAGAGGGGGAGCTTATGCAGGAGTGAGAGGGACAGCGTAAGCAGGAGTGAGAGGGGAGGGGTGAGCAGAAATGAGAGGGGCAGCGTAAGCTGGAGTGAGAGGGGCAGCTTATGCAGGAGTGAGAGGGGCAGCGTAAGCAGGAGTGAGAGGGGAGGCGTAAGCAGGAATGAATGGGGCAGCATAAGCAGGAGTGAGAGGGACAGCGTAAGCAGGAGTGAGAGGGGAGGCGTAAGCAGGAGTGAGAGGGGCACCTTATGCTGGAGTGAGAGGGGCAGCGTAAGCAGGATTGAGAGGGGCCGTTGAAGTAGGAGTGAGAGGGGCAGCGAAAGCAAGAGTGAAGAGGGGCAGCGTAAGCAGGAGTGAGAGGGGCAGCGTAAGGAGGTGTGAGCAGAGCAGCGGAAGCAGGAGTGAGAGGGGCAGCGGAATCATGAGTGAGAGGGGCAGCTTATGCAGGAATGAAAGCGACAGCGTAAGGAGTGAGAGGGGCAGCGTGAGCAGGAGTGAGAGGGGCAGCGTAAGCAGGACTGAGAGGGGCAGGAGTGAGAAGGGCAGCTTCTGCAGGAGTGTGAGGGGCAGCCTAAGCAGGAGTGAGAGGGGAGGCGTAAGCAGGAGAGAGAGGGGCAGCGTATGCAGGAGTGAGAGGGGCAGCGTATGCAGGAGTGAGAGGGGCAGCGTATGCAGGAGTGAGAGGGGCAGCTTATGCAGGAGTGAGAGGGGCAGCTTATGCTGGAGTGAGAGGGGAAGCTTATGCTGGAGTGAGAGGGGCAGCGTATGCAGGAGTGGTTGGGGAAGCTTATGCAGGAGTGAGAGGGGCCTCGTAAGCAGGCGTGAGAGGAGCAGCGTAAGCGGAATTGAGAGGGGCCGTTGAAGCAGGAGTGAGAGGGGCAGCGTAAGCAAGAGTGAAGAGGGGCAGCGTAAGCATGAGTGAGAGGGGCAGCGTAAGCATGAGTGAGAGGGGCAGCGTAAGCATGAGTGAGAGGGGCAGCGTAAGCATGAGTGAGAGGGGCAGCGTAAGCATGAGTGAGAGGGGCAGCGTAAGCAAGAGTGAAGAGGGGCAGCGTAAGCAGGAGTGAGAGGGGCAGCGTAAGGAGGAGTGAGCAGAGCAGCGGAAGCAGGAGTGAAAGGGGCAGCGGAATCATGAGTGAGAGGGGCAGCTTATGCAGGAGTAAGAGGGGCAGCGTAAGCAGGAGTGAGAGGGACAGCGTAAGCAGAAGTGAGAGGGGAGGCGTAAGCAGGAATGAGAGGGGCAGCGTAAGCTGGAGTGAGAGGGGCAGCTGATGCAGGAGTGAGAGGGGCAGCGTTAGCAGGAGTGAGAGGAGCAGCGTAAGCAGGAGTGAGAGGGGCAGCTTATGCAGGAGTGAGAGGGGCAGCTTATGCAGGAGTGAGAGGGGCAGCTTATGCAGGAGTGAGAGAGGCAGCGTAAGCAGGAGTGAGATGGTCAGCGTAATCTGGAGTGAGAGGGGCAGCCTATGCGAGAGCGAGAGGGGCAGCGTAAGTTGGAGCAAGATGGGCAGCGCAAGCAGGAGCAAGATGGGCAGCGTAAGCAGGAGCGAGAAGGCCAGCTTATGGAGGAGTAAGAGCGGCAGCTTGCGCAGGAGTGAGAGCGGCAGCTTTCGCAGGAGTGAGAGGGGCCGCGTAAGCAGGAGTGAGAGGGGCCGCGTAAGCAGGAGTGAGAGGGGCCGCGTAAGCAGGAGTGAGAGGGGCCGCGTAAGGAGGAGTGAGAGGGGCCGCGTAAGCAGGAGTGAGAGGGGCCGCGTAAGCAGGAGTGAGAGGGGCCGCGTCAGCAGGAGTGAGAGGGGCCGCGTCAGCAGGAGTGAGAGGGGCCGCGTAAGCAGGAGTGAGAGGGGCCGCGTAAGCAGGAGTGAGAGGGGCCGCGTAAGCAGGAGTGAGAGGGGCCGCGTAAGCAGGAGTGAGAGGGGCCGCGTAAGCAGGAGTGAGAGGGGCCGCGTAAGCAGGAGTGAGAGGGGCCGCGTAAGCAGGAGTGAGAGGGGCCGCGTAAGCAGGAGTGAGAGGGGCCGCGTAAGCAGGAGTGAGAGGGGCCGCGTAAGCAGGAGTGAGAGGGGCCGCGTAAGCAGGAGTGAGAGGGGCCGCGTAAGCAGGAGTGAGAGGGGCCGCGTAAGCAGGAGTGAGAGGGGCCGCGTAAGCAGGAGTGAGAGGGGCCGCGTAAGCATGAGTGAGAGGGGCCGCGTAAGCAGGAGTGAGAGGGGCCGCGTAAGCAGGAGTGAGAGGGGCCGCGTAAGCAGGAGTGAGAGGGGCCGCGTAAGCAGGAGTGAGAGGGGCCGCGTAAGCAGGAGTGAGAGGGGCCGCGTAAGCAGGAGTGAGAGGGGCCGCGTAAGCAGGTGTGAGAGGGGCCGCGTAAGCAGGAGTGAGAGGGGCCGCGTAAGCAGGAGTGAGAGGGGCCGCGTAAGCAGGAGTGAGAGGGGGCGCGTAAGCAGGAGTGAGAGGGGCCGCGTAAGCAGGAGTGAGAGGGGCCGCGTAAGCAGGAGTGAGAGTGACCGCGTAAGCAGGAGTGAGAGGGGCCGCGGAACCAGGAGTGAGAGGAGCAGCGTAAGCAGGAGTGAGAGGGGCAGCGTAAGCAGGAGTGAGAGGGGCAGCGTAAGCAGGAGTGAGAGGGGCAGCGTAAGCAGGAGTGAGAGGGGCAGCGTAAGCAGGAGTGAGAGGGGCAGCGTAAGCAGGAGTGAGAGGGGCAGCGTAAGCAGGAGTGAGAGGGGCAGCGTAAGCAGGAGTGAGAGGGGCAGCGTAAGCAGGACTGAGAGGGGCAGCGTAAGCAGGACTGAGAGGGGCAGGAGTGAGAAGGGCAGCTACTGCAGGAGTGTGAGGGGCAGCCTAAGCAGGAGTGAGAGGGGCGGCATAAGCAGGAATGAGAGGGGCCACGTATGTTGGAGTGAGAGGGGCAGCTTATGCAGGAGTGAGAGGGGCAGCTCATGCAGGAGTGAGAGGGGCAGCTCATGCAGGAGTGAGAGGGACAGCGTAAGCAGGAGTGAGAGGGGAGGCGTTAGCAGGAATGAGGAGGGGCAGCGTAAGCTGGAGTGACACGGGCAGCTTATGCAGGAGTGAGAGGGGCAGCTTATGCAGGAGTGAGAGGGGCAGCGTAAGCAGGAGTGAGAGGGGCAGCGTAAGCAGGAGTGAGAGGGGCAGCGTAAGCAGGAGTGAGAGGGGCAGCGTAAGCAGGAGTGAGAGGGGCAGCGTAAGCAGGAGTGAGAGGGGCAGCGTAAGCAGGAGTGAGAGGGGCAGCTTATGCAGTAGTGAGAGGGGCAGCTTATGCAGGAGTGAGAGGCAGCGTAAGCAGGAGTGAGAGGTGCAGCGTAAGCAGGAGTGAGAGGGGCAGCGTAAGCAGGAGTGAGAGGGGCAGCGTAAGCAGGAGTGAGAGGGGCAGCTTATGCAGGAGTGAGAGGAGCAGCGTAAGCAGGAGTGAGAAGGGCCGTTGAAGCAGGAGTGAGAGGGGCAGCGTAAGGAGGAGTGAGCAGAGCAGCGGAAGGAGGAGTGAGAGGGGCAGCGTAAGCAGGAGTGAGAGGGACAGCGTAAGCAGGAGTGAGAGGGGAGGCGTAAGCAGGAATTAGAGGGGCAGCGTAAGCTGGAGTGAGAGGGACAGCTGATGCAGGAGTGAGAGGGGCAGCTTATGCAGGAGTGAGAGGGGCAGCTTATGCAGGAGTGAGAGGGGCAGCTTATGCAGGAGTGAGAGGGGCAGCTTATGCAGGAGTGAGAGGGGCAGCTTATGCAGGAGTGAGAGGGGCAGCTTATGCAGGAGTGAGAGGGGCAGCTTATGCAGGAGTGAGAGGGGCAGCTTATGCAGGAGTGAGAGAGGCAGCGTAAGCAGGAGTGAGAGGGGCCGCGTAAGCAGGAGTGAGAGGGGCAGCGTAAGCAGGCTTGAGCGGGGCATCGTAAGCTGGAGTGAGAGGGGGAGCGTAAGCAGGAGTGAGAGGGGGAGCGTAAGCAGGAGTGAGAGGGGCAGCAGAATCAGGAGTGAGAGGGTCAGCGGAATCAGGAGGGAGAGGGGCAGCTTATGCAGGAGGGAGAGGGGCAGCTTATGCGTGAGTGAGAATGGCAGCGTAAGCAGCAGTGAGAATGGCAGCGTAAGCAGGAGTGAGAGGGGCAGCTTATGCGGGAGTGAGAGGGGCAGCTTATGCAGGAGTGAGAGGGGCAGCGTAAGCAGGAGTGAGAGGGACGCGTAAGCAGGAGTGAGAGTGGAGGCGTAAGCAGGAATGAGAGAGGCAGCGTAAGCTGGAATGAGAGGGGCAGCTTATGCAGGAGTGAGAGGGGCAGCTTATGCAGGAGTGAGAGGGGCAGCGTAAGCAGGAGTGAGAGGGGCAGCGTAAGCAGGAGTGAGAGGGGCAGCTTATGCTGGAGTGAGAGGGGCAGCGCATGCAAGAGTGAGAGGGGCAGCGGAATCATGAGTGAGAGGGGCAGCTTATGCAGGAATGAGAGCGACAGCGTAAGAAGGAGTGAGAGGGGCAGCGTAAGCCGGAGTGAGAGGGGCAGCGTAAGCCGGAGTGAGAGGGGCAGCGTAAGCAGGAGTGAGAGGGGCAGCGTAAGCAGGAGTGAGAGGGCAGCGTAAGCAGGAGTGAGAGGGGCAGCGTAAGCAGGAGTGAGAGGGGCAGGAGTGAGAAGGGCAGCTTCTGCAGGAGTGTGAGGGGAGGCGTAAGCAGGAATGAGAGGGGCACCGTATGCTGGAGTGAGAGGGGCAGCTTATGCAGGAGAGAGAGGGGCAGCTTATGCAGGAGTGAGAGGGACAGCGTAAGCAGGAGTGAGAGGGGAGGCGTAAGCAGGAATGAGAGGGGCAGCGTAAGCTGGAGTGAGAGGGGCAGCTTATGCAGGAGTGAGAGGGGCAGCGTATGCAGGAGTGAGAGGGGCAGCGTATGCAGGAGTGAGAGGGGCAGCGTATGCAGGAGTGAGAGGGGCAGCTTATGCAGGAGTGAGAGGAGCAGCGTAAGCAGGAGTGAGAGGGGCCGTTGAAGCAGGAGTGAGTGGGGCAGCGTAAGCAAGAGTGAAGTGGGGCAGCGTATGCAGGAGTGAGAGGGGCAGCGTAAGCAAGAGTGAAGAGGGGCAGCGTAAGCAAGAGTGAAGAGGGGCAGCGTAAGCAGGAGTGAGAGGGGCAGCGTAAGGAGGAGTGAGCAGAGCAGCGGAAGCAGGAGTGAGAGGGGCGGCTTATGCAGGAGTGAGAGGGGCGGCTTATGCAGGAGTGAGAGGGGCAGCTTATGCAGGAGTGAGAGGGGCAGCTTATGCAGGAGTGAGAGGGGCAGCGTAAGCAGGAGTGAGAGGGGAGGCGTAAGCAGGAATGAGAGGGGCAGCGTAAGCTGGAGTGAGAGGGGCAGCTTATGCAGGAGTGAGAGGGGCAGCGTAAGCAGGAGTGAGAGGAGCAGCGTAAGCAGGAGTGAGAGGGGCAGCTTATGCAGGAGTGAGAGGGGCAGCTTATGCAGGAGTGAGAGGGGCAGCTTATGCAGGAGTGAGAGGGGCCGCGGAACCAGGAGTGAGAGGGGCAGCGTAAGCAGGAGTGAGAGGGGCAGCGTAAGCAGGAGTGAGAGGGGCAGCGTAAGCAGGAGTGAGAGGGGCAGCGTAAGCAGGAGTGAGAGGAGCAGCGTAAGCAGGAGTGAGAGGGACAGCTTATGCAGGAGTGAGAGGGGCAGCTTATGCATAAGTGAGAGGGGCAGCTTATGCAGGAGTGAGACAGGCAGCTCATGCAGGAGTGAGAGGGGCAGCTTATGCAGGAGTGAGAGAGGCAGCGTAAGCAGGAGTGAGAGGGGCTGCTTATGCGGGAGCGAGAGGGGCAGCGTAAGTTGGAGCAAGTTGGGCAGCGCAAGCAGGAGCAAGATGGGCAGCGTAAGCAGGAGCGAGAAGGCCAGCTTATGGAGGAGTGATAGCGGCAGCTTGCGCAGGAGTGAGAGCGGCAGCTTGCGCAGGAGTGAGAGCGGCAGCTTTCGCAGGAGTGAGAGGGGCCGCGTAAGCAGGAGTGAGAGGGGCCGCGTAAGCAGGAGTGAGAGGGGCCGCGTAAGCAGGAGTGAGAGGGGCCGCGTAAGCAGGAGTGAGAGTGGCCGCGTAAGCAGAAGTGAGAGTGGCCGCGTAAGCAGGAGTGAGAGTGGCCGCGTAAGCAGGAGTGAGAGTGGCCGCGTAAGCAGGAGTGAGAGGGGCCGCGTAAGCAGGAGTGAGAGGGGCCGCGTAAGCAGGAGTGAGAGGGGCCGCGTAAGCAGGACTGAGAGGGGCAGCGTAAGCAGGAGTGAGAGGGGCAGCGTAAGCAGGAGCGAGAGGGGCAGCTTATGCGGGAGCGAGAGGGGCAGCTTATGCGGGAGTGAGAGGGGCCTCGTAAGCAGGAGTGAGAGGGGCCGCGTAAGCAGGAGTGAGAGGGGAGGCGTAAGCAGGAATGAAAGGGGCAGCATAAGCTGGAGTGAGAGGGACAGCGTAAGCAGGAGTGAGAGGGGAGGCGTGAGCAGGAGTGAGAGGGGCACCTTATGCTGGAGTGAGAGGGGCAGCGTAAGCAGGATTGAGAGGGGCCGTTGAAGCAGGAGTGAGAGGGGCAGCGTAAGCAGGAGTGAGAGGGGCAGCGTAAGGAGGAGTGAGCAGAGCAGCGGAAGCAGGAGTGAGAGGGGCAGCGGAATCATGAGTGAGAGGGGCAGCTTATGCAGGAATGAAAGCGACAGCGTAAGGAGTGAGAGGGGCAGCGTGAGCAGGAGTGAGAGGGGCAGCGTAAGCAGGACTGAGAGGGGCAGGAGTGAGAAGGGCAGCTTCTGCAGGAGTGTGAGGGGCAGCCTAAGCAGGAGTGAGAGGGGAGGTGTAAGCAGGAATGAGAGGGGCAGCGTATGCAGGAGTGAGAGGGGCAGCGTATGCAGGAGTGAGAGGGGCAGCGTATGCAGGAGTGAGAGGGGCAGCTTATGCAGGAGTGAGAGGGGGAGCTTATGCAGGAGTGAGAGGGACAGCGTAAGCAGGAGTGAGAGGGGAGGGGTGAGCAGAAATGAGAGGGGCAGCGTAAGCTGGAGTGAGAGGGGCAGCTTATGCAGGAGTGAGAGGGGCAGCGTAAGCAGGAGTGAGAGGGGAGGCGTAAGCAGGAATGAATGGGGCAGCATAAGCAGGAGTGAGAGGGACAGCGTAAGCAGGAGTGAGAGGGGAGGCGTAAGCAGGAGTGAGAGGGGCACCTTATGCTGGAGTGAGAGGGGCAGCGTAAGCAGGATTGAGAGGGGCCGTTGAAGTAGGAGTGAGAGGGGCAGCGAAAGCAAGAGTGAAGAGGGGCAGCGTAAGCAGGAGTGAGAGGGGCAGCGTAAGGAGGTGTGAGCAGAGCAGCGGAAGCAGGAGTGAGAGGGGCAGCGGAATCATGAGTGAGAGGGGCAGCTTATGCAGGAATGAAAGCGACAGCGTAAGGAGTGAGAGGGGCAGCGTGAGCAGGAGTGAGAGGGGCAGCGTAAGCAGGACTGAGAGGGGCAGGAGTGAGAAGGGCAGCTTCTGCAGGAGTGTGAGGGGCAGCCTAAGCAGGAGTGAGAGGGGAGGCGTAAGCAGGAGAGAGAGGGGCAGCGTATGCAGGAGTGAGAGGGGCAGCGTATGCAGGAGTGAGAGGGGCAGCGTATGCAGGAGTGAGAGGGGCAGCTTATGCAGGAGTGAGAGGGGCAGCTTATGCTGGAGTGAGAGGGGAAGCTTATGCTGGAGTGAGAGGGGCAGCGTATGCAGGAGTGGTTGGGGAAGCTTATGCAGGAGTGAGAGGGGCCTCGTAAGCAGGCGTGAGAGGAGCAGCGTAAGCGGAATTGAGAGGGGCCGTTGAAGCAGGAGTGAGAGGGGCAGCGTAAGCAAGAGTGAAGAGGGGCAGCGTAAGCATGAGTGAGAGGGGCAGCGTAAGCATGAGTGAGAGGGGCAGCGTAAGCATGAGTGAGAGGGGCAGCGTAAGCATGAGTGAGAGGGGCAGCGTAAGCATGAGTGAGAGGGGCAGCGTAAGCAAGAGTGAAGAGGGGCAGCGTAAGCAGGAGTGAGAGGGGCAGCGTAAGGAGGAGTGAGCAGAGCAGCGGAAGCAGGAGTGAAAGGGGCAGCGGAATCATGAGTGAGAGGGGCAGCTTATGCAGGAGTAAGAGGGGCAGCGTAAGCAGGAGTGAGAGGGACAGCGTAAGCAGAAGTGAGAGGGGAGGCGTAAGCAGGAATGAGAGGGGCAGCGTAAGCTGGAGTGAGAGGGGCAGCTGATGCAGGAGTGAGAGGGGCAGCGTTAGCAGGAGTGAGAGGAGCAGCGTAAGCAGGAGTGAGAGGGGCAGCTTATGCAGGAGTGAGAGGGGCAGCTTATGCAGGAGTGAGAGGGGCAGCTTATGCAGGAGTGAGAGAGGCAGCGTAAGCAGGAGTGAGATGGTCAGCGTAATCTGGAGTGAGAGGGGCAGCCTATGCGAGAGCGAGAGGGGCAGCGTAAGTTGGAGCAAGATGGGCAGCGCAAGCAGGAGCAAGATGGGCAGCGTAAGCAGGAGCGAGAAGGCCAGCTTATGGAGGAGTAAGAGCGGCAGCTTGCGCAGGAGTGAGAGCGGCAGCTTTCGCAGGAGTGAGAGGGGCCGCGTAAGCAGGAGTGAGAGGGGCCGCGTAAGCAGGAGTGAGAGGGGCCGCGTAAGCAGGAGTGAGAGGGGCCGCGTAAGGAGGAGTGAGAGGGGCCGCGTAAGCAGGAGTGAGAGGGGCCGCGTAAGCAGGAGTGAGAGGGGCCGCGTCAGCAGGAGTGAGAGGGGCCGCGTCAGCAGGAGTGAGAGGGGCCGCGTAAGCAGGAGTGAGAGGGGCCGCGTAAGCAGGAGTGAGAGGGGCCGCGTAAGCAGGAGTGAGAGGGGCCGCGTAAGCAGGAGTGAGAGGGGCCGCGTAAGCAGGAGTGAGAGGGGCCGCGTAAGCAGGAGTGAGAGGGGCCGCGTAAGCAGGAGTGAGAGGGGCCGCGTAAGCAGGAGTGAGAGGGGCCGCGTAAGCAGGAGTGAGAGGGGCCGCGTAAGCAGGAGTGAGAGGGGCCGCGTAAGCAGGAGTGAGAGGGGCCGCGTAAGCAGGAGTGAGAGGGGCCGCGTAAGCAGGAGTGAGAGGGGCCGCGTAAGCAGGAGTGAGAGGGGCCGCGTAAGCAGGAGTGAGAGGGGCCGCGTAAGCAGGAGTGAGAGGGGCCGCGTAAGCAGGAGTGAGAGGGGCCGCGTAAGCAGGAGTGAGAGGGGCCGCGTAAGCAGGAGTGAGAGGGGCCGCGTAAGCAGGAGTGAGAGGGGCCGCGTAAGCAGGAGTGAGAGGGGCCGCGTAAGCAGGAGTGAGAGGGGCCGCGTAAGCAGGTGTGAGAGGGGCCGCGTAAGCAGGAGTGAGAGGGGCCGCGTAAGCAGGAGTGAGAGGGGCCGCGTAAGCAGGAGTGAGAGGGGCCGCGTAAGCAGGAGTGAGAGGGGCCGCGTAAGCAGGAGTGAGAGGGGCCGCGTAAGCAGGAGTGAGAGGGGCCGCGTAAGCAGGAGTGAGAGGGGCCGCGTAAGCAGGAGTGAGAGGGGCCGCGTAAGCAGGAGTGAGAGGGGCCGCGTAAGCAGGAGTGAGAGGGGCCGCGTAAGCAGGAGTGAGAGGGGCCGCGTAAGCAGGTGTGAGAGGGCCCGCGTAAGCAGGAGTGAGAGGGGCCGCGTAAGCAGGAGTGAGAGGGGCCGCGTAAGCAGGAGTGAGAGGGGCCGCGTAAGCAGGAGTGAGAGGGGGCGCGTAAGCAGGAGTGAGAGGGGCCGCGTAAGCAGGAGTGAGAGGGGCCGCGTAAGCAGGAGTGAGAGTGACCGCGTAAGCAGGGGTGAGAGGGGCCGCGGAACCAGGAGTGAGAGGAGCAGCGTAAGCAGGAGTGAGAGGGGCAGCGTAAGCAGGAGTGAGAGGGGCAGCGTAAGCAGGAGTGAGAGGGGCAGCGTAAGCAGGAGTGAGAGGGGCAGCGTAAGCAGGAGTGAGAGGGGCAGCGTAAGCAGGAGTGAGAGGGGCAGCTTATGCAGGAGTGAGAGGGGCAGCTTATGCAGGAGTGAGAGGGGCAGCTTATGCAGGAGTGAGAGGGGCAGCTTATGCAGGAGTGAGAGGGGCAGCTTATGCAGGAGTGAGAGGGGCAGCTTATGCAGGAGTGAGAGGGGCAGCTTATGCAGGAGTGAGAGGGGCAGCTTATGCAGGAGTGAGAGGGGCAGCTTATGCAGGAGTGAGAGGGGCAGCGTAAGCAGGAGTGAGAGTGGAGGCGTAAGCAGGAATGAGAGAGGCAGCGTAAGCTGGAATGAGAGGGGCAGCTTATGCAGGAGTGAGAGGGGCAGCTTATGCAGGAGTGAGAGGGGCAGCGTAAGCAGGAGTGAGAGGGGCAGCGTAAGCAGGAGTGAGAGGGGCAGCTTATGCTGGAGTGAGAGGGGCAGCGCATGCAAGAGTGAGAGGGGCAGCGGAATCATGAGTGAGAGGGGCAGCTTATGCAGGAATGAGAGCGACAGCGTAAGAAGGAGTGAGAGGGGCAGCGTAAGCCGGAGTGAGAGGGGCAGCGTAAGCCGGAGTGAGAGGGGCAGCGTAAGCAGGAGTGAGAGGGGCAGCGTAAGCAGGAGTGAGAGGGCAGCGTAAGCAGGAGTGAGAGGGGCAGCGTAAGCAGGAGTGAGAGGGGCAGGAGTGAGAAGGGCAGCTTCTGCAGGAGTGTGAGGGGAGGCGTAAGCAGGAATGAGAGGGGCACCGTATGCTGGAGTGAGAGGGGCAGCTTATGCAGGAGAGAGAGGGGCAGCTTATGCAGGAGTGAGAGGGACAGCGTAAGCAGGAGTGAGAGGGGAGGCGTAAGCAGGAATGAGAGGGGCAGCGTAAGCTGGAGTGAGAGGGGCAGCTTATGCAGGAGTGAGAGGGGCAGCGTATGCAGGAGTGAGAGGGGCAGCGTATGCAGGAGTGAGAGGGGCAGCGTATGCAGGAGTGAGAGGGGCAGCTTATGCAGGAGTGAGAGGAGCAGCGTAAGCAGGAGTGAGAGGGGCCGTTGAAGCAGGAGTGAGTGGGGCAGCGTAAGCAAGAGTGAAGTGGGGCAGCGTATGCAGGAGTGAGAGGGGCAGCGTAAGCAAGAGTGAAGAGGGGCAGCGTAAGCAAGAGTGAAGAGGGGCAGCGTAAGCAGGAGTGAGAGGGGCAGCGTAAGGAGGAGTGAGCAGAGCAGCGGAAGCAGGAGTGAGAGGGGCGGCTTATGCAGGAGTGAGAGGGGCGGCTTATGCAGGAGTGAGAGGGGCAGCTTATGCAGGAGTGAGAGGGGCAGCTTATGCAGGAGTGAGAGGGGCAGCGTAAGCAGGAGTGAGAGGGGAGGCGTAAGCAGGAATGAGAGGGGCACCGTAAGCTGGAGTGAGAGGGGCAGCTTATGCAGGAGTGAGAGGGGCAGCGTAAGCAGGAGTGAGAGGAGCAGCGTAAGCAGGAGTGAGAGGGGCAGCTTATGCAGGAGTGAGAGGGGCAGCTTATGCAGGAGTGAGAGGGGCAGCTTATGCAGGAGTGAGAGGGGCCGCGGAACCAGGAGTGAGAGGGGCAGCGTAAGCAGGAGTGAGAGGGGCAGCGTAAGCAGGAGTGAGAGGGGCAGCGTAAGCAGGAGTGAGAGGGGCAGCGTAAGCAGGAGTGAGAGGAGCAGCGTAAGCAGGAGTGAGAGGGACAGCTTATGCAGGAGTGAGAGGGGCAGCTTATGCATAAGTGAGAGGGGCAGCTTATGCAGGAGTGAGACAGGCAGCTTATGCAGGAGTGAGAGGGGCAGCTTATGCAGGAGTGAGAGAGGCAGCGTAAGCAGGAGTGAGAGGGGCTGCTTATGCGGGAGCGAGAGGGGCAGCGTAAGTTGGAGCAAGTTGGGCAGCGCAAGCAGGAGCAAGATGGGCAGCGTAAGCAGGAGCGAGAAGGCCAGCTTATGGAGGAGTGATAGCGGCAGCTTGCGCAGGAGTGAGAGCGGCAGCTTGCGCAGGAGTGAGAGCGGCAGCTTTCGCAGGAGTGAGAGGGGCCGCGTAAGCAGGAGTGAGAGGGGCCGCGTAAGCAGGAGTGAGAGGGGCCGCGTAAGCAGGAGTGAGAGGGGCCGCGTAAGCAGGAGTGAGAGTGGCCGCGTAAGCAGAAGTGAGAGTGGCCGCGTAAGCAGGAGTGAGAGTGGCCGCGTAAGCAGGAGTGAGAGTGGCCGCGTAAGCAGGAGTGAGAGGGGCCGCGTAAGCAGGAGTGAGAGGGGCCGCGTAAGCAGGAGTGAGAGGGGCCGCGTAAGCAGGACTGAGAGGGGCAGCGTAAGCAGGAGTGAGAGGGGCAGCGTAAGCAGGAGCGAGAGGGGCAGCTTATGCGGGAGCGAGAGGGGCAGCTTATGCGGGAGTGAGAGGGGCCTCGTAAGCAGGAGTGAGAGGGGCCGCGTAAGCAGGAGTGAGAGGGGAGGCGTAAGCAGGAATGAAAGGGGCAGCATAAGCTGGAGTGAGAGGGACAGCGTAAGCAGGAGTGAGAGGGGAGGCGTGAGCAGGAGTGAGAGGGGCACCTTATGCTGGAGTGAGAGGGGCAGCGTAAGCAGGATTGAGAGGGGCCGTTGAAGCAGGAGTGAGAGGGGCAGCGTAAGCAGGAGTGAGAGGGGCAGCGTAAGGAGGAGTGAGCAGAGCAGCGGAAGCAGGAGTGAGAGGGGCAGCGGAATCATGAGTGAGAGGGGCAGCTTATGCAGGAATGAAAGCGACAGCGTAAGGAGTGAGAGGGGCAGCGTGAGCAGGAGTGAGAGGGGCAGCGTAAGCAGGACTGAGAGGGGCAGGAGTGAGAAGGGCAGCTTCTGCAGGAGTGTGAGGGGCAGCCTAAGCAGGAGTGAGAGGGGAGGTGTAAGCAGGAATGAGAGGGGCAGCGTATGCAGGAGTGAGAGGGGCAGCGTATGCAGGAGTGAGAGGGGCAGCGTATGCAGGAGTGAGAGGGGCAGCTTATGCAGGAGTGAGAGGGGGAGCTTATGCAGGAGTGAGAGGGACAGCGTAAGCAGGAGTGAGAGGGGAGGGGTGAGCAGAAATGAGAGGGGCAGCGTAAGCTGGAGTGAGAGGGGCAGCTTATGCAGGAGTGAGAGGGGCAGCGTAAGCAGGAGTGAGAGGGGAGGCGTAAGCAGGAATGAATGGGGCAGCATAAGCAGGAGTGAGAGGGACAGCGTAAGCAGGAGTGAGAGGGGAGGCGTAAGCAGGAGTGAGAGGGGCACCTTATGCTGGAGTGAGAGGGGCAGCGTAAGCAGGATTGAGAGGGGCCGTTGAAGTAGGAGTGAGAGGGGCAGCGAAAGCAAGAGTGAAGAGGGGCAGCGTAAGCAGGAGTGAGAGGGGCAGCGTAAGGAGGTGTGAGCAGAGCAGCGGAAGCAGGAGTGAGAGGGGCAGCGGAATCATGAGTGAGAGGGGCAGCTTATGCAGGAATGAAAGCGACAGCGTAAGGAGTGAGAGGGGCAGCGTGAGCAGGAGTGAGAGGGGCAGCGTAAGCAGGACTGAGAGGGGCAGGAGTGAGAAGGGCAGCTTCTGCAGGAGTGTGAGGGGCAGCCTAAGCAGGAGTGAGAGGGGAGGCGTAAGCAGGAGAGAGAGGGGCAGCGTATGCAGGAGTGAGAGGGGCAGCGTATGCAGGAGTGAGAGGGGCAGCGTATGCAGGAGTGAGAGGGGCAGCTTATGCAGGAGTGAGAGGGGCAGCTTATGCTGGAGTGAGAGGGGAAGCTTATGCTGGAGTGAGAGGGGCAGCGTATGCAGGAGTGGTTGGGGAAGCTTATGCAGGAGTGAGAGGGGCCTCGTAAGCAGGCGTGAGAGGAGCAGCGTAAGCGGAATTGAGAGGGGCCGTTGAAGCAGGAGTGAGAGGGGCAGCGTAAGCAAGAGTGAAGAGGGGCAGCGTAAGCATGAGTGAGAGGGGCAGCGTAAGCATGAGTGAGAGGGGCAGCGTAAGCATGAGTGAGAGGGGCAGCGTAAGCATGAGTGAGAGGGGCAGCGTAAGCATGAGTGAGAGGGGCAGCGTAAGCAAGAGTGAAGAGGGGCAGCGTAAGCAGGAGTGAGAGGGGCAGCGTAAGGAGGAGTGAGCAGAGCAGCGGAAGCAGGAGTGAAAGGGGCAGCGGAATCATGAGTGAGAGGGGCAGCTTATGCAGGAGTAAGAGGGGCAGCGTAAGCAGGAGTGAGAGGGACAGCGTAAGCAGAAGTGAGAGGGGAGGCGTAAGCAGGAATGAGAGGGGCAGCGTAAGCTGGAGTGAGAGGGGCAGCTGATGCAGGAGTGAGAGGGGCAGCGTTAGCAGGAGTGAGAGGAGCAGCGTAAGCAGGAGTGAGAGGGGCAGCTTATGCAGGAGTGAGAGGGGCAGCTTATGCAGGAGTGAGAGGGGCAGCTTATGCAGGAGTGAGAGAGGCAGCGTAAGCAGGAGTGAGATGGTCAGCGTAATCTGGAGTGAGAGGGGCAGCCTATGCGAGAGCGAGAGGGGCAGCGTAAGTTGGAGCAAGATGGGCAGCGCAAGCAGGAGCAAGATGGGCAGCGTAAGCAGGAGCGAGAAGGCCAGCTTATGGAGGAGTAAGAGCGGCAGCTTGCGCAGGAGTGAGAGCGGCAGCTTTCGCAGGAGTGAGAGGGGCCGCGTAAGCAGGAGTGAGAGGGGCCGCGTAAGCAGGAGTGAGAGGGGCCGCGTAAGCAGGAGTGAGAGGGGCCGCGTAAGGAGGAGTGAGAGGGGCCGCGTAAGCAGGAGTGAGAGGGGCCGCGTAAGCAGGAGTGAGAGGGGCCGCGTCAGCAGGAGTGAGAGGGGCCGCGTCAGCAGGAGTGAGAGGGGCCGCGTAAGCAGGAGTGAGAGGGGCCGCGTAAGCAGGAGTGAGAGGGGCCGCGTAAGCAGGAGTGAGAGGGGCCGCGTAAGCAGGAGTGAGAGGGGCCGCGTAAGCAGGAGTGAGAGGGGCCGCGTAAGCAGGAGTGAGAGGGGCCGCGTAAGCAGGAGTGAGAGGGGCCGCGTAAGCAGGAGTGAGAGGGGCCGCGTAAGCAGGAGTGAGAGGGGCCGCGTAAGCAGGAGTGAGAGGGGCCGCGTAAGCAGGAGTGAGAGGGGCCGCGTAAGCAGGAGTGAGAGGGGCCGCGTAAGCAGGAGTGAGAGGGGCCGCGTAAGCAGGAGTGAGAGGGGCCGCGTAAGCAGGAGTGAGAGGGGCCGCGTAAGCAGGAGTGAGAGGGGCCGCGTAAGCAGGAGTGAGAGGGGCCGCGTAAGCAGGAGTGAGAGGGGCCGCGTAAGCAGGAGTGAGAGGGGCCGCGTAAGCAGGAGTGAGAGGGGCCGCGTAAGCAGGAGTGAGAGGGGCCGCGTAAGCAGGAGTGAGAGGGGCCGCGTAAGCAGGTGTGAGAGGGGCCGCGTAAGCAGGAGTGAGAGGGGCCGCGTAAGCACGAGTGAGAGGGGCCGCGTAAGCAGGAGTGAGAGGGGCCGCGTAAGCAGGAGTGAGAGGGGCCGCGTAAGCAGGAGTGAGAGGGGCCGCGTAAGCAGGAGTGAGAGGGGCCGCGTAAGCAGGAGTGAGAGGGGCCGCGTAAGCAGGAGTGAGAGGGGCCGCGTAAGCAGGAGTGAGAGGGGCCGCGTAAGCATGAGTGAGAGGGGCCGCGCAAGCAGGTGTGAGAGGGCCCGCGTAAGCAGGAGTGAGAGGGGCCGCGTAAGCAGGAGTGAGAGGGGCCGCGTAAGCAGGAGTGAGAGGGGCCGCGTAAGCAGGAGTGAGAGGGGGCGCGTAAGCAGGAGTGAGAGGGGCCGCGTAAGCAGGAGTGAGAGGGGCCGCGTAAGCAGGAGTGAGAGTGACCGCGTAAGCAGGAGTGAGAGGGGCCGCGGAACCAGGAGTGAGAGGAGCAGCGTAAGCAGGAGTGAGAGGGGCAGCGTAAGCAGGAGTGAGAGGGGCAGCGTAAGCAGGAGTGAGAGGGGCAGCGTAAGCAGGAGTGAGAGGGGCAGCGTAAGCAGGAGTGAGAGGGGCAGCGTAAGCAGGAGTGAGAGGGGCAGCGTAAGCAGGAGTGAGAGGGGCAGCGTAATCAGGAGTGAGAGGGGCAGCGTAAGCAGGACTGAGAGGGGCAGCGTAAGCAGGACTGAGAGGGGCAGGAGTGAGAAGGGCAGCTACTGCAGGAGTGTGAGGGGCAGCCTAAGCAGGAGTGAGAGGGGCGGCATAAGCAGGAATGAGAGGGGCCACGTATGCTGGAGTGAGAGGGGCAGCCTATGCAGGAGTGAGAGGGGCAGCTCATGCAGGAGTGAGAGGGGCAGCTCATGCAGGAGTGAGAGGGACAGCGTAAGCAGGAGTGAGAGGGGCCGCGTAAGCAGGAGTGAGAGGGGCCGCGTAAGCAGGAGTGAGAGGGGCCGCGTAAGCAGGAGTGAGAGGGGCCGCGTAAGCAGGAGTGAGAGGGGCCGCGTAAGCAGGAGTGAGAGGGGCCGCGTAAGCAGGAGTGAGAGGGGCCGCGTAAGCAGGAGTGAGAGGGGCCGCGTAAGCAGGAGTGAGAGGGGCCGCGTAAGCAGGAGTGAGAGGGGCCGCGTAAGCAGGAGTGAGAGGGGCCGCGTAAGCAGGAGTGAGAGGGGCCGCGTAAGCAGGAGTGAGAGGGGCCGCGTAAGCAGGAGTGAGAGGGGCCGCGTAAGCAGGAGTGAGAGGGGCCGCGTAAGCAGGAGTGAGAGGGGCCGCGTAAGCAGGAGTGAGAGGGGCCGCGTAAGCAGGAGTGAGAGGGGCCGCGTAAGCAGGAGTGAGAGGGGCCGCGTAAGCAGGAGTGAGAGGGGCCGCGTAAGCAGGAGTGAGAGGGGCCGCGTAAGCAGGAGTGAGAGGGGCCGCGTAAGCAGGAGTGAGAGGGGCCGCGTAAGCAGGAGTGAGAGGGGCCGCGTAAGCAGGAGTGAGAGGGGCCGCGTAAGCAGGTGTGAGAGGGCCCGCGTAAGCAGGAGTGAGAGGGGCCGCGTAAGCAGGAGTGAGAGGGGCCGCGTAAGCAGGAGTGAGAGGGGCCGCGTAAGCAGGAGTGAGAGGGGGCGCGTAAGCAGGAGTGAGAGGGGCCGCGTAAGCAGGAGTGAGAGGGGCCGCGTAAGCAGGAGTGAGAGTGACCGCGTAAGCAGGAGTGAGAGGGGCCGCGGAACCAGGAGTGAGAGGAGCAGCGTAAGCAGGAGTGAGAGGGGCAGCGTAAGCAGGAGTGAGAGGGGCAGCGTAAGCAGGAGTGAGAGGGGCAGCGTAAGCAGGAGTGAGAGGGGCAGCGTAAGCAGGAGTGAGAGGGGCAGCGTAAGCAGGAGTGAGAGGGGCAGCGTAAGCAGGAGTGAGAGGGGCAGCGTAAGCAGGAGTGAGAGGGGCAGCGTAAGCAGGAGTGAGAGGGGCAGCTTATGCAGTAGTGAGAGGGGCAGCTTATGCAGGAGTGAGAGGCAGCGTAAGCAGGAGTGAGAGGTGCAGCGTAAGCAGGAGTGAGAGGGGCAGCGTAAGCAGGAGTGAGAGGGGCAGCGTAAGCAGGAGTGAGAGGGGCAGCTTATGCAGCAGTGAGAGGAGCAGCGTAAGCAGGAGTGAGAAGGGCCGTTGAAGCAGGAGTGAGAGGGGCAGCGTAAGGAGGAGTGAGCAGAGCAGCGGAAGGAGGAGTGAGAGGGGCAGCGTAAGCAGGAGTGAGAGGGACAGCGTAAGCAGGAGTGAGAGGGGAGGCGTAAGCAGGAATTAGAGGGGCAGCGTAAGCTGGAGTGAGAGGGACAGCTGATGCAGGAGTGAGAGGGGCAGCTTATGCAGGAGTGAGAGGGGCAGCTTATGCAGGAGTGAGAGGGGCAGCTTATGCAGGAGTGAGAGGGGCAGCTTATGCAGGAGTGAGAGGGGCAGCTTATGCAGGAGTGAGAGGGGCAGCTTATGCAGGAGTGAGAGGGGCAGCTTATGCAGGAGTGAGAGAGGCAGCGTAAGCAGGAGTGAGAGGGGCCGCGTAAGCAGGAGTGAGAGGGGCAGCGTAAGCAGGCTTGAGCGGGGCATCGTAAGCTGGAGTGAGAGGGGGAGCGTAAGCAGGAGTGAGAGGGGGAGCGTAAGCAGGAGTGAGAGGGGCAGCAGAATCAGGAGTGAGAGGGTCAGCGGAATCAGGAGGGAGAGGGGCAGCTTATGCAGGAGGGAGAGGGGCAGCTTATGCGTGAGTGAGAATGGCAGCGTAAGCAGCAGTGAGAATGGCAGCGTAAGCAGGAGTGAGAGGGGCAGCTTATGCGGGAGTGAGAGGGGCAGCTTATGCAGGAGTGAGAGGGGCAGCGTAAGCAGGAGTGAGAGGGACGCGTAAGCAGGAGTGAGAGTGGAGGCGTAAGCAGGAATGAGAGAGGCAGCGTAAGCTGGAATGAGAGGGGCAGCTTCTGCAGGAGTGAGAGGGGCAGCTTATGCAGGAGTGAGAGGGGCAGCGTAAGCAGGAGTGAGAGGGGCAGCGTAAGCAGGAGTGAGAGGGGCAGCTTATGCTGGAGTGAGAGGGGCAGCGCATGCAAGAGTGAGAGGGGCAGCGGAATCATGAGTGAGAGGGGCAGCTTATGCAGGAATGAGAGCGACAGCGTAAGAAGGAGTGAGAGGGGCAGCGTAAGCCGGAGTGAGAGGGGCAGCGTAAGACGGAGTGAGAGGGGCAGCGTAAGCAGGAGTGAGAGGGGCAGCGTAAGCAGGAGTGAGAGGGCAGCGTAAGCAGGAGTGAGAGGGGCAGCGTAAGCAGGAGTGAGAGGGGCAGGAGTGAGAAGGGCAGCTTCTGCAGGAGTGTGAGGGGAGGCGTAAGCAGGAATGAGAGGGGCACCGTATGCTGGAGTGAGAGGGGCAGCTTATGCAGGAGAGAGAGGGGCAGCTTATGCAGGAGTGAGAGGGACAGCGTAAGCAGGAGTGAGAGGGGAGGCGTAAGCAGGAATGAGAGGGGCAGCGTAAGCTGGAGTGAGAGGGGCAGCTTATGCAGGAGTGAGAGGGGCAGCGTATGCAGGAGTGAGAGGGGCAGCGTATGCAGGAGTGAGAGGGGCAGCGTATGCAGGAGTGAGAGGGGCAGCTTATGCAGGAGTGAGAGGAGCAGCGTAAGCAGGAGTGAGAGGGGCCGTTGAAGCAGGAGTGAGTGGGGCAGCGTAAGCAAGAGTGAAGTGGGGCAGCGTATGCAGGAGTGAGAGGGGCAGCGTAAGCAAGAGTGAAGAGGGGCAGCGTAAGCAAGAGTGAAGAGGGGCAGCGTAAGCAGGAGTGAGAGGGGCAGCGTAAGGAGGAGTGAGCAGAGCAGCGGAAGCAGGAGTGAGAGGGGCGGCTTATGCAGGAGTGAGAGGGGCGGCTTATGCAGGAGTGAGAGGGGCAGCTTATGCAGGAGTGAGAGGGGCAGCTTATGCAGGAGTGAGAGGGGCAGCGTAAGCAGGAGTGAGAGGGGAGGCGTAAGCAGGAATGAGAGGGGCAGCGTAAGCTGGAGTGAGAGGGGCAGCTTATGCAGGAGTGAGAGGGGCAGCGTAAGCAGGAGTGAGAGGAGCAGCGTAAGCAGGAGTGAGAGGGGCAGCTTATGCAGGAGTGAGAGGGGCAGCTTATGCAGGAGTGAGAGGGGCAGCTTATGCAGGAGTGAGAGGGGCAGCTTATGCAGGAGTGAGAGGGGCAGCTTATGCAGGAGTGAGAGGGGCAGCTTATGCAGGAGTGAGAGGGGCAGCTTATGCAGGAGTGAGAGGGGCAGCTTATGCAGGAGTGAGAGGGGCAGCTTATGCAGGAGTGAGAGGGGCAGCTTATGCAGGAGTGAGAGGGGCAGCTTTTGCAGGAGTGAGAGGGGCAGCTTATGCAGGAGTGAGAGGGGCAGCTTATGCAGGAGTGAGAGGGGCAGCGTAAGCAGGAGTGAGAGGAGCCAGTAGAACAGTAATGGCAGGAGTTTCTGGGAGTAATTGAGGACACAGTGCAGAGGTTCATCCCAAACAAAAGAAAGGTTATCAGAGGGGGGATTAGGCAGCCATGGCTGACAAAGGAAGTCAGGGAATGCATCAAGGCAAAAGAGAGAGCCTATAATGTGGCAAAGAGTAGTGGGAAGTCAGAAGATTGGGAAGGCTATAAAAACAAACAGAGGATAACAAAGAGAGAAGTAAGGAAGGAGAGGATCAAATATGAAGGTAGGCTAGCCAGTAACATTAGGAATGATAGTAAAAGTTTCTTTAAATACATTAAAAACAAACGGGAGGCAAAAGTAGACATTGGGCCGCTCCAAAATGACGCTGGTAATCTAGTGATGGGAGACAAGGAAATAGCTGAGGAACTTAATAAGTACTTTGCGTCAGTCTTCACAGTAGAAGACATGAGTAATATCCCAACAATTCAGGAAAGTCAGGGGGCAGAGTTGAATATGGTTGCCATCACAAAGGAGAAAGTGCTAGAGAAACTAAAAGGTCTGAAAATTGATAAATCTCCGGGCCCAGATGGGCTACATCCTAGAGTTCTAAAGGAGATAGCTGAAGAAATAGTGGAGGCGTTAGTTATGATCTTTCAAAAGTCACTGGAGTCAGGGAAAGTCCCAGAGGATTGGAAAATCGCTGTTGTAACCCCACTGTTCAAGAAGGGAACAAGAAAAAAGATGGAAAATTATAGGCCAATTAGCCTAACCTCAGTTGTTGGCAAAATTCTAGAATCCATCGTTAAGGATGAGATTTCTAAATTCTTGGAAGTGCAGGGTCGGATTAAGACAAGTCAGCATGGATTTAGTAAGGGGAGGTCGTGCCTGACAAACCTGTTAGAGTTCTTTGAAGAGATAACAAATAGGTTAGACCAAGGAGAGCCAATGGATGTTATCTATCTTGACTTCCAAAAGGCCTTTGACAAGGTGCCTCACGGGAGACTGCTGAGTAAAATAAGGGCCCATGGTATTCGAGGCAAGGTACTAACATGGATTGACGATTGGCTGTCAGACAGAAGGCAGAGAGTTGGGATAAAAGGTTCTTTCTCAGAATGGCAAGCGGTGACAAGTGGTGTCCCGCAGGGTTCAGTGTTGGGGCCACAGCTGTTCTCTTTATATATTAACGATCTAGATGACGGGACTGGGAGCATTCTGGCCAAGTTTGCCGATGATACAAAGATAGGTGGAGGGGCAGGTAGTATTGAGGAGGTGGGGAGGCTGCAGAAAGATTTAGACAGTTTAGGAGAGTGGTCCAAGAAGTGGCTGATGAAATTCAACGTGGGCAAGTGCGAGGTCGTACACTTTGGAAAAAAGAATAGAGGCATGGACTATTTTCTAAACGGTGACAAAATTCATAATGCTAAAGTGCAAAGGGACTTGGGAGTCCTAGTCCAGGATTCTCTAAAGGTAAACTTGCAGGTTGAGTCCGTAATTAAGAAAGCAAATGTAATGTTGTCATTTATCTCAAGAGGCTTGGAATACAAAAGCAGGGATGTACTTCTGAGGCTTTATAAAGCACTGGTTAGGCCCCATTTGGAGTACTGTGAGCAATTTTGGGCCCCACACCTCAGGAAGGACATACTGGCACTGGAGCGGGTCCAGCGGAGATTCACACGGATGATCCCAGGAATGGTAGGCCTGACATACGATGAACGTCTGAGGATCGTGGGATTATATTCATTGGAGTTTAGGAGGTTGAGGGGAGATCTGATAGAAACTTACAAGATAATGAACGGCTTAGATAGGATGGACGTAGGGAAGTTGTTTCCATTAGCAGGGGAGACTAGGACGCGGGGGCACAGCCTTAGAATAAAAGGGAGTCACTTTAGAACAGAGATGAGGAGAAATTTCTTCAGCCAGAGAGTGGTGGGTCTGTGGAATTCATTGCCACAGAGGGCTGTGGAGGCCGAGACGTTGAGCGTCTTCAAGACAGAAATTGATAAATTCTTGATTTCTCGAGGAATTAAGGGCTATGGGGAGAGAGCGGGTAAATGGAGTTGAAATCAACCATGATTGAATGGTGGAGTGGACCCGATGGGCCGAATGGCCTTACTTCCGCTCCTATGTCTTATGATCTTATGATCTTATGAGAGGGGCAGCTTATGCAGGAGTGAGAGGGGCAGCTTATGCAGGAGTGAGAGGGGCAGCTTATGCAGGAGTGAGAGGGGCAGCTTATGCAGGAGTGAGAGGTGCAGCGTAAGCAGGAGTGAGAGGGGCTGCTTATGCAGGAGTGAGAGGGGCTGCTTATGCAGGAGTGAGAGGGGCTGCGTAAGCAGGAGTGAGATGGTCAGCGTAATCTGGAGTGAGAGGGGCAGCCTATGCGGGAGCGAGAGGGGCAGCGTAAGTTGGAGCAAGATGGGCAGCGCAAGCAGGAGCAAGATGGGCAGCGTAAGCAGGAGCGAGAAGGCCAGCCTATGGAGGAGTGATAGCGGCAGCTTTCGCAGGAGTGAGAGCGGCAGCTTTCGCAGGAGTGAGAGGGGCCGCGTAAGCAGGAGTGAGAGGGGCCGCGTAAGCAGGAGTGAGAGGGGCCGCGTAAGCAGGAGTGTTAGGGGCCGCGTAAGCAGGAGTGAGAGGGGCCGCGTAAGCAGGAGTGAGAGGGGCCGCGTAAGCAGGGGTGAGAGGGGCCGCGTAAGCAGGAGTGAGAGGGGCCGCGTAAGCAGGAGTGAGAGGGGCCGCGTAAGCATGAGTGAGAGGGGCCGCGTGAGCAGGAGTGAGAGGGGCAGCGTAAGCAGGAGCGAGAGGGGCCGCGTAAGCAGGAGCGAGAGGGGCCGCGTAAGCAGGAGTGAGAGGGGCAGCGTAAGCAGGAGTGAGAGGGGCAGCGGAATCAGGAGTGAGAGGGGCCGCGTAAGCAGGAGTGAGAGGGGCAGCGTAAGCAGGAGTGAGAGGGGCAGCGTATGCAGGAGTGAGAGGGGCAGCTTATGCAGTAGTGAGAGGGGCAGCTTATGCAGGAGTGAGAGGCAGCGTAAGCAGGAGTGAGAGGTGCAGCGTAAGCAGGAGTGAGAGGGGCAGCGTAAGCAGGAGTGAGAGGGGCAGCGTAAGCAGGAGTGAGAGGGGCAGCTTATGCAGGAGTGAGAGGAGCAGCGTAAGCAGGAGTGAGAAGGGCCGTTGAAGCAAGAGTGAGAGGGGCAGCGTAAGGAGGAGTGAGCAGAGCAGCGGAAGCAGGAGTGAGAGGGGCAGCGTAAGCAGGAGTGAGAGGGACAGCGTAAGCAGGAGTGAGAGGGGAGGCGTAAGCAGGAATTAGAGGGGCAGCGTAAGCTGGAGTGAGAGGGACAGCTGATGCAGGAGTGAGAGGGGCAGCGTAAGCAGGAGTGAGAGGGGCAGCTTATGCAGGAGTGAGAGGGGCAGCTTATGCAGGAGTGAGAGGGGCAGCTTATGCAGGAGTGAGAGGGGCAGCTTATGCAGGAGTGAGAGGGGCAGCTTATGCAGGAGTGAGAGGGGCAGCTTATGCAGGAGTGAGAGGGGCAGCTTATGCAGGAGTGAGAGGGGCAGCTTATGCAGGAGTGAGAGGGGCAGCTTATGCAGGAGTGAGAGGGGCAGCTTATGCAGGAGTGAGAGGGGCAGCTTATGCAGGAGTGAGAGGGGCAGCTTATGCAGGAGTGAGAGAGGCAGCGTAAGCAGCAGTGAGAGGGGCAGCGTAAGCAGGAGTGAGAGGGGCAGCGTAAGCAGGAGTGAGATGGTCAGCGTAATCTGGAGTGAGAGGGGCAGCCTGTGCGGGAGCGAGAGGGGCAGCGTAAGTTGGAGCAAGATGGGCAGCGCAAGCAGGAGCAAGATGGGCAGCGTAAGCAGGAGCGAGAAGGCCAGCTTATGGAGGAGTGATAGCGGCAGCTTGCGCAGGAGTGAGAGCGGCAGCTTTCGCAGGAGTGAGAGGGGCCGCGTAAGCAGGAGTGAGAGGGGCCGCGTAAGCAGGAGTGAGAGGGGCCGCGTAAGCAGGAGTGAGAGGGGCCGCGTAAGCAGGAGTGAGAGGGGCCGCGTAAGCAGGAGTGAGAGGGGCCGCGTAAGCAGGAGTGAGAGGGGCCGCGTAAGCAGGAGTGAGAGGGGCCGCGTAAGCAGGAGTGAGAGGGGCCGCGTAAGCAGGAGTGAGAGGGGCCGCGTAAGCAGGAGTGAGAGGGGCCGCGTAAGCAGGAGTGAGAGGGGCCGCGTAAGCAGGAGTGAGAGGGGCCGCGTAAGCAGGAGTGAGAGGGGCCGCGTAAGCAGGAGTGAGATGGGCCGCGGAAGCAGGAGTGAGAGGGGCCGCGTAAGCAGGAGTGAGAGGGGCCGCGTAAGCAGGAGTGAGAGGGGCAGCGTAAGCAGGAGTGAGGGGGCAGCATAAGCAGGAGTGAGAGGGGCAGCGTAAGCAGGAGTGAGAGGGGCAGCGTAAGCAGGAGTGAGAGGGGCAGCGTAAGCAGGAGTGAGAGGGGCAGCGTTAGCAGGAGTGAGAGGGGCAGCGTAAGCGGGAGTGAGAGGGGCAGCTTATGCGGGAGTGAGAGGGGCAGCTTATGCGGGAGTGAGAGGGGCAGCTTATGCGGGAGTGAGAGGGGCAGCTTATGCGGGAGTGAGAGGGGCCGCGTAAGCAGGAGTGAGAGGGGCAGCTTATGCAGGAGGGAGAGGGGCAGCTTATGCAGGAGTGAGAGGTGCAGCATAAGCAGGAGTGAGATGGGCAGCTGATGCGTGAGTGAGAATGGCAGCGTAAGCAGCAGTGAGAATGGCAGCGTAAGCAGGAGTGAGAGGGGCAGCTTATGCGGGAGTGAGAGGGGCAGCTTATGCGGGAGTGAGAGGGGCAGCTTATGCAGGAGTGAGAGGGGCAGCGTTAGCAGGCGTGAGAGGGGCAGCTTATGCAGGAGTGAGAGGGGCAGCTTATGCAGGAGTGAGAGGGGCAGCTGATGCAGGAGTGAGAGGGGCAGCGTAAGCAGGAGTGAGAGGGGCAGCGTAAGCAGGAGTGAGAGGGGCAGCGTAAGCAGGAGTGAGAGGGGCACCGTAAGCAGGAGTGAGAGGGGCAGCTTATGCGGGAGTGAGAGGGGCAGCTTATGCGGGAGTGAGAGGGGCCGCGTAAGCAGGAGTGAGAGGGGCCGCGTAAGCAGGAGTGAGAGGGGCAGCGTAAGCAGGAGTGAGAGGGGCAGCGTACGCAGGCTTGAGCGGGGCATCGTAAGCTGGAGTGAGAGTGGGAGCGTAAGCAGGAGTGAGAGGGGGAGCGTAAGCAGGAGTGAGAGGGGCAGCAGAATCAGGAGTGAGAGGGTCAGCGGAATCAGGAGGGAGAGGGGCAGCTTATGCAGGAGGGAGAGGGGCAGCTTATGCGTGAGTGAGAATGGCAGCGTAAGCAGCAGTGAGAATGGCAGCGTAAGCAGGAGTGAGAGGGGCAGCTTATGCGGGAGTGAGAGGGGCAGCTTATGCAGGAGTGAGAGGGGCAGCGTAAGCAGGAGTGAGAGGGACGCGTAAGCAGGAGTGAGAGGGGAGGCGTAAGCAGGAATGAGAGAGGCAGCGTAAGCTGGAATGAGAGGGGCAGCTTATGCAGGAGTGAGAGGGGCAGCTTATGCAGGAGTGAGAGGGGCAGCGTAAGCAGGAGTGAGAGGGGCAGCGTAAGCGGGAGTGAGAGGGGCAGCTTATGCTGGAGTGAGAGGGGCAGCGCATGCAAGAGTGAGAGGGGCAGCGGAATCATGAGTGAGAGGGGCAGCTTATGCAGGACTGAGAGCGACAGCGTAAGAAGGAGTGAGAGGGGCAGCGTAAGCAGGAGTGAGAGGGGCAGCGTAAGCAGGAGTGAGAGGGCAGCGTAAGCAGGAGTGAGAGGGGCAGCGTAAGCAGGAGTGACAGGGGCAGGAGTGAGAAGGGCAGCTTCTGCAGGAGTGTGAGGGGAGGCGTAAGCAGGAATGAGAGGGGCACCGTATGCTGGAGTGAGAGGGGCAGCTTATGCAGGAGAGAGAGGGGCAGCTTATGCAGGAGTGAGAGGGACAGCGTAAGCAGGAGTGAGAGGGGAGGCGTAAGCAGGAATGAGAGGGGCAGCGTAAGCTGGAGTGAGAGGGGCAGCTTATGCAGGAGTGAGAGGGGCAGCGTATGCAGGAGTGAGAGGGGCAGCGTATGCAGGAGTGAGAGGGGCAGCGTATGCAGGAGTGAGAGGGGCAGCTTATGCAGGAGTGAGAGGAGCAGCGTAAGCAGGAGTGAGAGGGGCCGTTGAAGCAGGAGTGAGTGGGGCAGCGTAAGCAAGAGTGAAGTGGGGCAGCGTATGCAGGAGTGAGAGGGGCAGCGTAAGCAAGAGTGAAGAGGGGCAGCGAAAGCAAGAGTGAAGAGGGGCAGCGTAAGCAGGAGTGAGAGGGGCAGCGTAAGGAGGAGTGAGCAGAGCAGCGGAAGCAGGAGTGAGAGGGGCGGCTTATGCAGGAGTGAGAGGGGCGGCTTATGCAGGAGTGAGAGGGGCAGCTTATGCAGGAGTGAGAGGGGCAGCTTATGCAGGAGTGAGAGGGGCAGCGTAAGCAGGAGTGAGAGGGGAGGCGTAAGCAGGAATGAGAGGGGCAGCGTAAGCTGGAGTGAGAGGGGCAGCTTATGCAGGAGTGAGAGGGGCAGCGTAAGCAGGAGTGAGAGGAGCAGCGTAAGCAGGAGTGAGAGGGGCAGCTTATGCAGGAGTGAGAGGGGCAGCTTATGCAGGAGTGAGAGGGGCAGCTTATGCAGGAGTGAGAGGGGCAGCTTATGCAGGAGTGAGAGGGGCAGCTTATGCAGGAGTGAGAGGGGCAGCTTATGCAGGAGTGAGAGGGGCAGCTTATGCAGGAGTGAGAGGGGCAGCTTATGCAGGAGTGAGAGGGGCAGCTTATGCAGGAGTGAGAGGGGCAGCTTATGCAGGAGTGAGAGGGGCAGCTTTTGCAGGAGTGAGAGGGGCAGCTTATGCAGGAGTGAGAGGGGCAGCTTATGCAGGAGTGAGAGGGGCAGCTTATGCAGGAGTGAGAGGGGCAGCTTATGCAGGAGTGAGAGGGGCAGCTTATGCAGGAGTGAGAGGGGCAGCTTATGCAGGAGTGAGAGGGGCAGCTTATGCAGGAGTGAGAGGGGCAGCTTATGCAGGAGTGAGAGGGGCAGCTTATGCAGGAGTGAGAGGTGCAGCGTAAGCAGGAGTGAGAGGGGCTGCTTATGCAGGAGTGAGAGGGGCTGCTTATGCAGGAGTGAGAGGGGCTGCTTATGCAGGAGTGAGAGGGGCTGCGTAAGCAGGAGTGAGATGGTCAGCGTAATCTGGAGTGAGAGGGGCAGCCTATGCGGGAGCGAGAGGGGCAGCGTAAGTTGGAGCAAGATGGGCAGCGCAAGCAGGAGCAAGATGGGCAGCGTAAGCAGGAGCGAGAAGGCCAGCTTATGGAGGAGTGATAGCGGCAGCTTTCGCAGGAGTGAGAGCGGCAGCTTTCGCAGGAGTGAGAGGGGCCGCGTAAGCAGGAGTGAGAGGGGCCGCGTAAGCAGGAGTGAGAGGGGCCGCGTAAGCAGGAGTGTTAGGGGCCGCGTAAGCAGGAGTGAGAGGGGCCGCGTAAGCAGGAGTGAGAGGGGCCGCGTAAGCAGGGGTGAGAGGGGCCGCGTAAGCAGGAGTGAGAGGGGCCGCGTAAGCAGGAGTGAGAGGGGCCGCGTAAGCAGGAGTGAGAGGGGCCGCGTGAGCAGGAGTGAGAGGGGCAGCGTAAGCAGGAGCGAGAGGGGCCGCGTAAGCAGGAGCGAGAGGGGCCGCGTAAGCAGGAGCGAGAGGGGCAGCGTAAGCAGGAGTGAGAGGGGCAGCGGAATCAGGAGTGAGAGGGTCAGCGGAATCAGGAGGGAGAGGGGCAGGTTATGCAGGAGTGAGAGGGGCAGCTTATGCAGGAGTGAGAGGGGCAGCTTATGCAGGAGTGAGAGGGGCACCGTAAGCAGGAGTGAGATGGGCTGCGTAAACATGAGCAAGATGGGCAGCGTAAGCAGGAGCGAGAAGGGCAGCTTATGCAGGAGCGAGAGGGGCAGCTAATGCAGGAGTGAGAGGTGCAGCATAAGCTGGAATGAGATGGGCAGCTTATGCGGGAGTGAGAATGGCAGCGTAAGCAGCAGTGAGAATGGCAGCGTCAGCGGGAGTGAGAGGAGCAGCGTAAGCAGGAGTGAGAGGGGCAGCTTATGCAGGAGTGAGAGGGGCAGCTTATGCAGGAGTGAGAGGGGCAGCTTATGCAGGAGTGAGAGGGGCAGCTTATGCAGGAGTGAGAGGGGCAGCTTATGCAGGAGTGAGAGGGGCAGCTTATGCAGGAGTGAGAGGGGCAGCTTATGCAGGAGTGAGAGGGGCAGCTTATGCAGGAGTGAGAGGGGCAGCTTATGCAGGAGTGAGAGGGGCAGCTTCTGCAGGAGTGAGAGGGGCAGCTTATGCAGGAGTGAGAGGGGCAGCTTATGCAGGAGTGAGAGGGGCAGCTTATGCAGGAGTGAGAGGGGCAGCTTATGCAGGAGTGAGAGGGGCAGCTTATGCAGGAGTGAGAGGGGCAGCTTATGCAGGAGTGAGAGGGGCAGCTTATGCAGGAGTGAGAGGGGCAGCTTATGCAGGAGTGAGAGGGGCAGCTTATGCAGGAGTGAGAGGGGCAGCTTATGCAGGAGTGAGAGGTGCAGCGTAAGCAGGAGTGAGAGGGGCTGCTTATGCAGGAGTGAGAGGGGCTGCTTATGCAGGAGTGAGAGGGGCTGCGTAAGCAGGAGTGAGATGGTCAGCGTAATCTGGAGTGAGAGGGGCAGCCTATGCGGGAGCGAGAGGGGCAGCGTAAGTTGGAGCAAGATGGGCAGCGCAAGCAGGAGCAAGATGGGCAGCGTAAGCAGGAGCGAGAAGGCCAGCTTATGGAGGAGTGATAGCGGCAGCTTTCGCAGGAGTGAGAGCGGCAGCTTTCGCAGGAGTGAGAGGGGCCGCGTAAGCAGGAGTGAGAGGGGCCGCGTAAGCAGGAGTGAGAGGGGCCGCGTAAGCAGGAGTGTTAGGGGCCGCGTAAGCAGGAGTGAGAGGGGCCGCGTAAGCAGGAGTGAGAGGGGCCGCGTAAGCAGGGGTGAGAGGGGCCGCGTAAGCAGGAGTGAGAGGGGCCGCGTAAGCAGGAGTGAGAGGGGCCGCGTAAGCAGGAGTGAGAGGGGCCGCGTGAGCAGGAGTGAGAGGGGCAGCGTGAGCAGGAGCGAGAGGGGCCGCGTAAGCAGGAGCGAGAGGGGCCGCGTAAGCAGGAGCGAGAGGGGCAGCGTAAGCAGGAGTGAGAGGGGCAGCGTAAGCAGGAGTGAGAGGGGCAGCGGAATCAGGAGTGAGAGGGTCAGCGGAATCAGGAGGGAGAGGGGCAGGTTATGCAGGAGTGAGAGGGGCAGCTTATGCAGGAGTGAGAGGGGCAGCTTATGCAGGAGTGAGAGGGGCAGCGTAAGCAGGAGTGAGATGGGCTGCGTAAACATGAGCAAGATGGGCAGCGTAAGCAGGAGCGAGAAGGGCAGCTTATGCAGGAGTGAGAGGGGCAGCTAATGCAGGAGTGAGAGGTGCAGCATAAGCTGGAATGAGATGGGCAGCTTATGCGGGAGTGAGAATGGCAGCGTAAGCAGCAGTGAGAATGGCAGCGTCAGCGGGAGTGAGAGGAGCAGCTTATGCGGGAGTGAGAGGGGCAGCTCATGCAGGAGTGAGAGGGGCAGCGTTAGCAGGATTGAGACGGGAGGCGGAAGCAGGAATGAGGGGGGCAGCGTATGCAGGAGTGAGAGTGCCAGCTTATGCAGGAGTGAGAGGGGCAGCTTATGCAGGAGTGAGAGGGACAGCGTAAGCAGGAGTGAGAGGGGAGGCATAAGCAGGAGTGAGAGGGGCAGCGTATGCAGGAGTGAGAGGGGCAGCTTATGCAGGAGTGAGAGAGGCAGCGTATGCTGGAGTGAGAGGTGCAGCATAAGCAGGAGTGAGAGGGGCAGCTGATGCAGGAGTGAGAGGGGCAGCTTATGCAGGAGTGAGAGGAGCAGCGTAAGCAGGAGTGAGAGGGGCCGTTGAAGCAAGAGTGAAGAGGGGCAGCTTATGCAGGAGTGAGAGCGGCAGCTTATGCAGGAGTGAGAGGGGCAGCGTAAGCAGGAGTGAGAGGGGAGGCGTAAGCAGGAATGAGAGGGGCAGCGTAAGCTGGAGTGAGAGGGGCAGCGTAAGCTGGAGTGAGAGGGGGAGCGTAAGCTGGAGTGAGAGGGGCAGCGTAAGCTGGAGTGAGAGGGGCAGCGTATGCAGGAGTGAGAGAGGCAGCGTAAGCAGGAGTGAGAGGGGCTGCGTAAGCAGGAGTGAGAGGAGCAGCGTAAGCAGAAGTGAGAGGAGCAGCGTAAGCAGGAGTGAGAGGGGCAGCTTATGCAGGAGTGAGAGAGGCAGCGTAAGCAGGAGTGAGAGGGGCAGCTTATGCAGGAGTGAGAGGGGCAGCTTATGCAGGAGTGAGAGAGGCAGCGTATGCAGGAGTGAGAGGGGCTGCTTTTGCAGGAGTGAGAGGGGCTGCTTATGCAGGAGTGAGAGGGGCTGCGTAAGCAGGAGTGAGATGGTCAGCGCAAGCAGGAGCAAGATGGGCAGCGTAAGCAGGAGCGAGAAGGCCAGCTTATGGAGGAGTGATAGCGGCAGCTTTCGCAGGGGTGAGAGCGGCACCTTTCGCAGGGGTGAGAGCGGCCGCGTAAGCAGGAGTGAGAGGGGCTGCGTAAGCAGGAGTGAGAGGGGCCGCGTAAGCAGGAGTGAGAGGGGCCGCGTAAGCAGGAGTGTGAGGGGCCGCGTAAGCAGGAGTGTGAGGGGCCGCGTAAGCAGGAGTGTGAGGGGCCGCGTAAGCAGGAGTGTGAGGGGCCGCGTAAGCAGGAGTGAGAGGGGCCGCGTAAGCAGGAGTGAGAGGGGCCGCGTAAGCAGGAGTGAGAGGGGCCGCGTAAGCAGGAGTGAGAGGAGCCGCGTAAGCAGGAGTGAGAGGGGCCGCGTAAGCAGGAGTGAGAGGGGCCGCGTAAGCAGGAGTGAGAGGGGCCGCGTAAGCAGGAGTGAGAGGGGCCGCGTAAGCAGGAGTGAGAGGGGCCGCGTAAGCAGGAGTGAGAGGGGCCGCGTAAGCAGGAGTGAGAGGGGCCGCGTAAGCAGGAGTGAGAGGGGCCGCGTAAGCAGGAGTGAGAGGGGCCGCGTAAGCAGGAGTGAGAGGGGCCGCGTAAGCAGGAGTGAGAGGGGCCGCGTAAGCAGGAATGAGAGGGGCCGCGTAAGCAGGAGTGAGAGGGGCCGCGTAAGCAGGAGTGAGAGGGGCCGCGTAAGCAGGAGTGAGAGGGGCAGCTTATGCGGGAGTGAGAGGGGCAGCTTATGCAGGAGTGAGAGGGGCGGCGTTAGCAGGAGTGAGAGGGGAGGCGTAAGCAGGAATGAGAGGGGCAGCGTATGCAGGAGTGAGAGTGGCAGCTTATGCAGGAGTGAGAGGGGCAGCGGAATCAGGAGTGAGAGGGTCAGCGGAATCAGGAGGGAGAGGGGCAGCTTATGCAGGAGTGAGAGGGGCAGCGTAAGCAGGAGTGAGATGGGCTGCGTAAGCAGGAGTGAGAGGGGCAGCTTATGCGGGAGTGAGAGGGGCAGCTTATGCAGGAGTGAGAGGGGCGGCGTTAGCAGGAGTGAGACGGGAGGCGTAAGCAGGAATGAGAGGGGCAGCGTATGCAGGAGTGAGAGTGGCAGCTTATGCAGGAGTGAGAGGGGCAGCGTATGCAGGAGTGAGAGGGACAGCGTAAGCAGGAGTGAGAGGGGAGGCGTAAGCAGGAGTGAGAGGGGCAGCGTAAGCTGGAGTGAGAGGGGCAGCGTAAGCTGGAGTGAGAGGGGCCGCGTAAGCAGGAGTGAGAGGGGCCGCGTAAGCAGGAGTGAGAGGGGCCGCGTAAGCAGGAGTGAGAGGGGCCGCGTAAGCAGGAGTGAGAGGGGCCGCGTAAGCAGCAGTGAGAGGGGCAGCGTAAGCAGGAGTGAGAGGGTCAGCGGAATCAGGAGGGAGAGGGGCAGCTTATGCAGGAGGGAGAGGGGCAGCTTATGCAGGAGTGAGAGGGGCAGCGTAAGCAGGAGTGAGATGGGCTGCGTAAGCAGGAGTGAGAGGGGCAGCTTATGCGGGAGTGAGAGGGGCAGCTTATGCAGGAGTGAGAGGGGCGGCGTTAGCAGGAGTGAGACGGGAGGCGTAAGCAGGAATGAGAGGGGCAGCGTATGCAGGAGTGAGAGTGGCAGCTTATGCAGAAGTGAGAGGGGCAGCGTCAGCAGGAGTGAGAGGGACAGCGTAAGCAGGAGTGAGAGGGGAGGCGTAAGCAGGAGTGAGAGGGGCAGCGTAAGCTGGAGTGAGAGGGGCAGCGTAAGCTGGAGTGAGAGGGGCAGCGTAAGCTGGAGTGAGAGGGGCAGCGTAAGCTGGAGTGAGAGGGGCAGCTTATGCAGGAGTGAGAGAGGCAGCGTAAGCAGGAGTGAGAGGTGCAGCTTATGCAGGAGTGAGAGGGGCAGCTTATGCAGGAGTGAGAGGTGCAGCATAAGCAGGAGTGAGAGGGGCAGCTTATGCAGGAGTGAGAGGGGCAGCTTATGCAGGAGTGAGAGTAGCAGCGTGAGCAGGAGTGAGAGGGGCCGTTGATGCAAGAGTGAAGAGGGGCAGCGGAAGCAGGAGTGAGAGGGGCAGCGTAAGCAGGAGTGAGAGGGGAGGCGTAAGCAGGAATGAGAGGGGCAGCGTAAGCAGGAGTGAGAGAGGCAGCGTAAGCAGGAGTGAGAGGGGCTGCGTAAGCAGGAGTGAGACGGGCTGCGTAAGCAGGAGTGAGAGGAGCAGCGTAAGCAGGAGTGAGAGGGGCAGCTTATGCAGGAGTGAGTGAGGCAGCGTAAGCAGGAGTGAGAGGGGCTGCTTATGCAGGAGTGAGAGGGGCAGCGTAAGCAGGAGTGAGCTGGTCAGCGTAATCTGGAGTGAGAGCGGCAGCCTATGCGGGAGCGAGAGGGGCAGCGTAAGTTGGAGCAAGATGGGCAGCGCAAGCAGGAGCAAGATGGGCAGCGTAAGCAGGAGCGGGAAGGCCAACTTATGGAGGAGTGAGAGCGGCAGCTTGCGCAGTAGTGAGAGTGGCAGCTTGCGCAGGAGTGAGAGGGGCCGCGTAAGCAGGAGTGAGAGGGGCCGTTGAAGCAGGAGTGAGAGGGGCAGCGTAAGCAAGAGTGAAGTGGGGCAGCGTATGCAGGAGTGAGAGGGGCAGCGTAAGCAAGAGTGAAGAGGGGCAGCGTAAGCAAAAGTGAAGAGGGGCAGCGTAAGCAGGAGTGAGAGGGGCAGCGTAAGGAGGAGTGAGCAGAGCAGCGGAAGCAGGAGTGAGAGGGGCGGCTTATGCAGGAGTGAGAGGGGCAGCTTATGCAGGAGTGAGAGGGGCAGCGTAAGCAGGAGTGAGAGGGGAGGCGTAAGCTGGAGTGAGAGGGGCAGCTTATGCAGGAGTGAGAGGGGCAGCGTAAGCAGGAGTGAGAGGAGCAGCGTAAGCAGGAGTGAGAGGGGCAGCTTATGCAGGAGTGAGAGGGGCAGCTTATGCAGGAGTGAGAGGAGCAGCGTAAGCAGGAGTGAGAGGGGCAGCTTATGCAGGAGTGAGAGGGGCAGCTTATGCAGGAGTGAGAGGGGCAGCTTATGCAGGAGTGAGAGGGGCAGCTTATGCAGGAGTGAGAGGGGCAGCTTATGCAGGAGTGAGAGGGGCAGCTTATGCAGGAGTGAGAGGGGCAGCTTATGCAGGAGTGAGAGGGGCAGCTTATGCAGGAGTGAGAGGGGCAGCTTCTGCAGGAGTGAGAGGGGCAGCTTCTGCAGGAGTGAGAGGGGCAGCTTCTGCAGGAGTGAGAGGGGCAGCTTCTGCAGGAGTGAGAGGGGCAGCTTCTGCAGGAGTGAGAGGGGCAGCTTCTGCAGGAGTGAGAGGGGCAGCTTATGCAGGAGTGAGAGGGGCAGCTTATGCAGGAGTGAGAGGGGCAGCTTATGCAGGAGTGAGAGGGGCAGCTTATGCAGGAGTGAGAGGGGCAGCTTATGCAGGAGTGAGAGGGGCAGCTTATGCAGGAGTGAGAGGGGCAGCGTAAGCAGGAGTGAGAGGGGCAGCGTAAGCAGGAGTGAGAGGGGCTGCTTATGCTGGAGTGAGAGGGGCTGCTTATGCAGGAGTGAGAGGGGCTGCGTAAGCAGGAGTGAGATGGTCAGCGTAATCTGGAGTGAGAGGGGCAGCCTATGCGGGAGCGAGAGGGGCAGCGTAAGTTGGAGCAAGATGGGCAGCGCAAGCAGGAGCAAGATGGGCAGCGTCAGCAGGAGCGAGAAGGGCAGCTTTTGCAGGAGTGAGATGGGCAGCTTATGCGGGAGTGAGAATGGCAGCGTAAGCAGCAGTGAGAATGGCAGCGTAAGCAGGAGTGAGAGGGGCAGCTTATGCAGGAGTGAGAGGGGCAGCGTTAGCAGGAGTGAGAGGGGCCGCGTAAGCAGGAGTGAGAGGGGCCGCGTAAGCAGGAGTGAGAGGGGCCGCGTAAGCAGGAGTGAGAGGGGCCGCGTAAGCAGGAGTGAGAGGGGCAGCGTAAGCAGGAGTGAGAGGGGCAGCGTAAACAGGAGTGAGAGGGGCAGCGTAAGCAGGAGTGAGAGGGGCAGCGTAAGCAGGAGTGAGAGGGGCAGCGTAAGCAGGAGTGAGAGGGGCAGCGTAAGCAGGAGTGAGAGGGGCAGCGTAAGCAGGAGTGAGAGGGGCAGGATTGAGAAGGGCAGCTTCTGCAGGAGTGTGAGGGGCAGCCTATGCAGGAGTGAGAGGGGAGGCGTAAGCAGGAATGAGAGGGGCAGCGTATGCAGGAGTGCGAGGGGCAGCTTATGCAGGAGTGAGAGGGGCTGCGTAAGCAGGAGTGAGAGGGGAGGCGTCAGCAGGAATGAGAGGGGCAGCGTAACTGGAGTGAGAGGGGCAACTTATGAAGGAGTGAGAGGGGCAGCTTATGCAGGAGTGAGAGGGGCAGCTTATGCAGGAGTGAGAGGGGCAGCTTATGCAGGAGTGAGAGGGGCAGCTTATGCAGGAGTGAGAGGGGCAGCTTATGCAGGAGTGAGAGGGGCAGCTTATGCAGGAGTGAGAGGGGCAGCTTATGCAGGAGTGAGAGGGGCAGCTTATGCAGGAGTGAGAGGGGCAGCTTATGCAGGAGTGAGAGGGGCAGCTTATGCAGGAGTGAGAGGGGCAGCTTATGCAGGAGTGAGAGGGGCATCTTATGCAGGAGTGAGAGGGGCAGCTTATGCAGGAGTGAGAGGGGCAGCTTATGCAGGAGTGAGAGGGGCAGCTTATGCAGGAGTGAGAGGGGCAGCGTAAGCAGGAGTGAGAGGGGCAGCGTAAGCAGGAGTGAGAGGGGCTGCTTATGCTGGAGTGAGAGGGGCTGCTTATGCAGGAGTGAGAGGGGCTGCGTAAGCAGGAGTGAGATGGTCAGCGTAATCTGGAGTGAGAGGGGCAGCCTATGCGGGAGCGAGAGGGGCAGCGTAAGCAAGAGTGAAGAGGGGCAGCGTAAGCAAGAGTGAAGAGGGGCAGCGTAAGCAGGAGTGAGAGGGGCAGCGTAAGGAGGAGTGAGCAGAGCAGCGGAAGCAGGAGTGAGAGGGGCGGCTTATGCAGGAGTGAGAGGGGCAGCTTATGCAGGAGTGAGAGGGGCAGCGTAAGCAGGAGTGAGAGGGGAGGCGTAAGCTGGAGTGAGAGGGGCAGCTTATGCAGGAGTGAGAGGGGCAGCGTAAGCAGGAGTGAGAGGAGCAGCGTAAGCAGGAGTGAGAGGGGCAGCTTATGCAGGAGTGAGAGGGGCAGCTTATGCAGGAGTGAGAGGAGCAGCGTAAGCAGGAGTGAGAGGGGCAGCTTATGCAGGAGTGAGAGGGGCAGCTTATGCAGGAGTGAGAGGGGCAGCTTATGCAGGAGTGAGAGGGGCAGCTTATGCAGGAGTGAGAGGGGCAGCTTATGCAGGAGTGAGAGGGGCAGCTTATGCAGGAGTGAGAGGGGCAGCTTATGCAGGAGTGAGAGGGGCAGCTTCTGCAGGAGTGAGAGGGGCAGCTTCTGCAGGAGTGAGAGGGGCAGCTTCTGCAGGAGTGAGAGGGGCAGCTTCTGCAGGAGTGAGAGGGGCAGCTTCTGCAGGAGTGAGAGGGGCAGCTTATGCAGGAGTGAGAGGGGCAGCTTATGCAGGAGTGAGAGGGGCAGCTTATGCAGGAGTGAGAGGGGCAGCTTATGCAGGAGTGAGAGGGGCAGCTTATGCAGGAGTGAGAGGGGCAGCTTATGCAGGAGTGAGAGGGGCAGCGTAAGCAGGAGTGAGAGGGGCAGCGTAAGCAGGAGTGAGAGGGGCTGCTTATGCTGGAGTGAGAGGGGCTGCTTATGCAGGAGTGAGAGGGGCTGCGTAAGCAGGAGTGAGATGGTCAGCGTAATCTGGAGTGAGAGGGGCAGCCTATGCGGGAGCGAGAGGGGCAGCGTAAGTTGGAGCAAGATGGGCAGCGCAAGCAGGAGCAAGATGGGCAGCGTCAGCAGGAGCGAGAAGGGCAGCTTTTGCAGGAGTGAGATGGGCAGCTTATGCGGGAGTGAGAATGGCAGCGTAAGCAGCAGTGAGAATGGCAGCGTAAGCAGGAGTGAGAGGGGCAGCTTATGCAGGAGTGAGAGGGGCAGCGTTAGCAGGAGTGAGAGGGGCCGCGTAAGCAGGAGTGAGAGGGGCCGCGTAAGCAGGAGTGAGAGGGGCCGCGTAAGCAGGAGTGAGAGGGGCCGCGTAAGCAGGAGTGAGAGGGGCAGCGTAAGCAGGAGTGAGAGGGGCAGCGTAAGCAGGAGTGAGAGGGGCAGCGTAAACAGGAGTGAGAGGGGCAGCGTAAGCAGGAGTGAGAGGGGCAGCGTAAGCAGGAGTGAGAGGGGCAGCGTAAGCAGGAGTGAGAGGGGCAGCGTAAGCAGGAGTGAGAGGGGCAGCGTAAGCAGGAGTGAGAGGGGCAGGATTGAGAAGGGCAGCTTCTGCAGGAGTGTGAGGGGCAGCCTATGCAGGAGTGAGAGGGGAGGCGTAAGCAGGAATGAGAGGGGCAGCGTATGCAGGAGTGCGAGGGGCAGCTTATGCAGGAGTGAGAGGGGCTGCGTAAGCAGGAGTGAGAGGGGAGGCGTCAGCAGGAATGAGAGGGGCAGCGTAACTGGAGTGAGAGGGGCAACTTATGAAGGAGTGAGAGGGGCAGCTTATGCAGGAGTGAGAGGGGCAGCTTATGCAGGAGTGAGAGGGGCAGCTTATGCAGGAGTGAGAGGGGCAGCTTATGCAGGAGTGAGAGGGGCAGCTTATGCAGGAGTGAGAGGGGCAGCTTATGCAGGAGTGAGAGGGGCAGCTTATGCAGGAGTGAGAGGGGCAGCTTATGCAGGAGTGAGAGGGGCAGCTTATGCAGGAGTGAGAGGGGCAGCTTATGCAGGAGTGAGAGGGGCAGCTTATGCAGGAGTGAGAGGGGCATCTTATGCAGGAGTGAGAGGGGCAGCTTATGCAGGAGTGAGAGGGGCAGCTTATGCAGGAGTGAGAGGGGCAGCTTATGCAGGAGTGAGAGGGGCAGCGTAAGCAGGAGTGAGAGGGGCAGCGTAAGCAGGAGTGAGAGGGGCTGCTTATGCTGGAGTGAGAGGGGCTGCTTATGCAGGAGTGAGAGGGGCTGCGTAAGCAGGAGTGAGATGGTCAGCGTAATCTGGAGTGAGAGGGGCAGCCTATGCGGGAGCGAGAGGGGCAGCGTAAGTTGGAGCAAGATGGGCAGCGCAAGCAGGAGCAAGATGGGCAGCGTAAGCAGGAGCGAGAAGGGCAGCTTTTGCAGGAGTGAGATGGGCAGCTTATGCGGGAGTGAGAATGGCAGCGTAAGCAGCAGTGAGAATGGCAGCGTAAGCAGGAGTGAGAGGGGCAGCTTATGCAGGAGTGAGAGGGGCAGCGTTAGCAGGAGTGAGAGGGGCCGCGTAAGCAGGAGTGAGAGGGGCCGCGTAAGCAGGAGTGAGAGGGGCCGCGTAAGCAGGAGTGAGAGGGGCCGCGTAAGCAGGAGTGAGAGGGGCAGCGTAAGCAGGAGTGAGAGGGGCAGCGTAAACAGGAGTGAGAGGGGCAGCGTAAGCAGGAGTGAGAGGGGCAGCGTAAGCAGGAGTGAGAGGGGCAGCGTAAGCAGGAGTGAGAGGGGCAGCGTAAGCAGGAGTGAGAGGGGCAGCGTAAGCAGGAGTGAGAGGGGCAGGAGTGAGAAGGGCAGCTTCTGCAGGAGTGTGAGGGGCAGCGTAAGCAGGAGTGAGAGGGGAGGCGTAAGCTGGAGTGAGAGGGGCAGCTTATGCAGGAGTGAGAGGGGCAGCGTAAGCAGGAGTGAGAGGAGCAGCGTAAGCAGGAGTGAGAGGGGCAGCTTATGCAGGAGTGAGAGGGGCAGCTTATGCAGGAGTGAGAGGAGCAGCGTAAGCAGGAGTGAGAGGGGCAGCTTATGCAGGAGTGAGAGGGGCAGCTTATGCAGGAGTGAGAGGGGCAGCTTATGCAGGAGTGAGAGGGGCAGCTTATGCAGGAGTGAGAGGGGCAGCTTATGCAGGAGTGAGAGGGGCAGCTTATGCAGGAGTGAGAGGGGCAGCTTATGCAGGAGTGAGAGGGGCAGCTTCTGCAGGAGTGAGAGGGGCAGCTTCTGCAGGAGTGAGAGGGGCAGCTTCTGCAGGAGTGAGAGGGGCAGCTTCTGCAGGAGTGAGAGGGGCAGCTTCTGCAGGAGTGAGAGGGGCAGCTTATGCAGGAGTGAGAGGGGCAGCTTATGCAGGAGTGAGAGGGGCAGCTTATGCAGGAGTGAGAGGGGCAGCTTATGCAGGAGTGAGAGGGGCAGCTTATGCAGGAGTGAGAGGGGCAGCTTATGCAGGAGTGAGAGGGGCAGCGTAAGCAGGAGTGAGAGGGGCAGCGTAAGCAGGAGTGAGAGGGGCTGCTTATGCTGGAGTGAGAGGGGCTGCTTATGCAGGAGTGAGAGGGGCTGCGTAAGCAGGAGTGAGATGGTCAGCGTAATCTGGAGTGAGAGGGGCAGCCTATGCGGGAGCGAGAGGGGCAGCGTAAGTTGGAGCAAGATGGGCAGCGCAAGCAGGAGCAAGATGGGCAGCGTCAGCAGGAGCGAGAAGGGCAGCTTTTGCAGGAGTGAGATGGGCAGCTTATGCGGGAGTGAGAATGGCAGCGTAAGCAGCAGTGAGAATGGCAGCGTAAGCAGGAGTGAGAGGGGCAGCTTATGCAGGAGTGAGAGGGGCAGCGTTAGCAGGAGTGAGAGGGGCCGCGTAAGCAGGAGTGAGAGGGGCCGCGTAAGCAGGAGTGAGAGGGGCCGCGTAAGCAGGAGTGAGAGGGGCCGCGTAAGCAGGAGTGAGAGGGGCAGCGTAAGCAGGAGTGAGAGGGGCAGCGTAAGCAGGAGTGAGAGGGGCAGCGTAAACAGGAGTGAGAGGGGCAGCGTAAGCAGGAGTGAGAGGGGCAGCGTAAGCAGGAGTGAGAGGGGCAGCGTAAGCAGGAGTGAGAGGGGCAGCGTAAGCAGGAGTGAGAGGGGCAGCGTAAGCAGGAGTGAGAGGGGCAGGATTGAGAAGGGCAGCTTCTGCAGGAGTGTGAGGGGCAGCCTATGCAGGAGTGAGAGGGGAGGCGTAAGCAGGAATGAGAGGGGCAGCGTATGCAGGAGTGCGAGGGGCAGCTTATGCAGGAGTGAGAGGGGCTGCGTAAGCAGGAGTGAGAGGGGAGGCGTCAGCAGGAATGAGAGGGGCAGCGTAACTGGAGTGAGAGGGGCAACTTATGAAGGAGTGAGAGGGGCAGCTTATGCAGGAGTGAGAGGGGCAGCTTATGCAGGAGTGAGAGGGGCAGCTTATGCAGGAGTGAGAGGGGCAGCTTATGCAGGAGTGAGAGGGGCAGCTTATGCAGGAGTGAGAGGGGCAGCTTATGCAGGAGTGAGAGGGGCAGCTTATGCAGGAGTGAGAGGGGCAGCTTATGCAGGAGTGAGAGGGGCAGCTTATGCAGGAGTGAGAGGGGCAGCTTATGCAGGAGTGAGAGGGGCAGCTTATGCAGGAGTGAGAGGGGCATCTTATGCAGGAGTGAGAGGGGCAGCTTATGCAGGAGTGAGAGGGGCAGCTTATGCAGGAGTGAGAGGGGCAGCTTATGCAGGAGTGAGAGGGGCAGCGTAAGCAGGAGTGAGAGGGGCAGCGTAAGCAGGAGTGAGAGGGGCTGCTTATGCTGGAGTGAGAGGGGCTGCTTATGCAGGAGTGAGAGGGGCTGCGTAAGCAGGAGTGAGATGGTCAGCGTAATCTGGAGTGAGAGGGGCAGCCTATGCGGGAGCGAGAGGGGCAGCGTAAGTTGGAGCAAGATGGGCAGCGCAAGCAGGAGCAAGATGGGCAGCGTAAGCAGGAGCGAGAAGGGCAGCTTTTGCAGGAGTGAGATGGGCAGCTTATGCGGGAGTGAGAATGGCAGCGTAAGCAGCAGTGAGAATGGCAGCGTAAGCAGGAGTGAGAGGGGCAGCTTATGCAGGAGTGAGAGGGGCAGCGTTAGCAGGAGTGAGAGGGGCCGCGTAAGCAGGAGTGAGAGGGGCCGCGTAAGCAGGAGTGAGAGGGGCCGCGTAAGCAGGAGTGAGAGGGGCCGCGTAAGCAGGAGTGAGAGGGGCAGCGTAAGCAGGAGTGAGAGGGGCAGCGTAAACAGGAGTGAGAGGGGCAGCGTAAGCAGGAGTGAGAGGGGCAGCGTAAGCAGGAGTGAGAGGGGCAGCGTAAGCAGGAGTGAGAGGGGCAGCGTAAGCAGGAGTGAGAGGGGCAGCGTAAGCAGGAGTGAGAGGGGCAGGAGTGAGAAGGGCAGCTTCTGCAGGAGTGTGAGGGGCAGCGTAAGCAGGAGTGAGAGGGGAGGCGTAAGCTGGAGTGAGAGGGGCAGCTTATGCAGGAGTGAGAGGGGCAGCGTAAGCAGGAGTGAGAGGAGCAGCGTAAGCAGGAGTGAGAGGGGCAGCTTATGCAGGAGTGAGAGGGGCAGCTTATGCAGGAGTGAGAGGAGCAGCGTAAGCAGGAGTGAGAGGGGCAGCTTATGCAGGAGTGAGAGGGGCAGCTTATGCAGGAGTGAGAGGGGCAGCTTATGCAGGAGTGAGAGGGGCAGCTTATGCAGGAGTGAGAGGGGCAGCTTATGCAGGAGTGAGAGGGGCAGCTTATGCAGGAGTGAGAGGGGCAGCTTATGCAGGAGTGAGAGGGGCAGCTTCTGCAGGAGTGAGAGGGGCAGCTTCTGCAGGAGTGAGAGGGGCAGCTTCTGCAGGAGTGAGAGGGGCAGCTTCTGCAGGAGTGAGAGGGGCAGCTTCTGCAGGAGTGAGAGGGGCAGCTTATGCAGGAGTGAGAGGGGCAGCTTATGCAGGAGTGAGAGGGGCAGCTTATGCAGGAGTGAGAGGGGCAGCTTATGCAGGAGTGAGAGGGGCAGCTTATGCAGGAGTGAGAGGGGCAGCTTATGCAGGAGTGAGAGGGGCAGCGTAAGCAGGAGTGAGAGGGGCAGCGTAAGCAGGAGTGAGAGGGGCTGCTTATGCTGGAGTGAGAGGGGCTGCTTATGCAGGAGTGAGAGGGGCTGCGTAAGCAGGAGTGAGATGGTCAGCGTAATCTGGAGTGAGAGGGGCAGCCTATGCGGGAGCGAGAGGGGCAGCGTAAGTTGGAGCAAGATGGGCAGCGCAAGCAGGAGCAAGATGGGCAGCGTCAGCAGGAGCGAGAAGGGCAGCTTTTGCAGGAGTGAGATGGGCAGCTTATGCGGGAGTGAGAATGGCAGCGTAAGCAGCAGTGAGAATGGCAGCGTAAGCAGGAGTGAGAGGGGCAGCTTATGCAGGAGTGAGAGCGGCAGCGTTAGCAGGAGTGAGAGGGGCCGCGTAAGCAGGAGTGAGAGGGGCCGCGTAAGCAGGAGTGAGAGGGGCCGCGTAAGCAGGAGTGAGAGGGGCCGCGTAAGCAGGAGTGAGAGGGGCAGCGTAAGCAGGAGTGAGAGGGGCAGCGTAAACAGGAGTGAGAGGGGCAGCGTAAGCAGGAGTGAGAGGGGCAGCGTAAGCAGGAGTGAGAGGGGCAGCGTAAGCAGGAGTGAGAGGGGCAGCGTAAGCAGGAGTGAGAGGGGCAGCGTAAGCAGGAGTGAGAGGGGCAGGAGTGAGAAGGGCAGCTTCTGCAGGAGTGTGAGGGGCAGCCTATGCAGGAGTGAGAGGGGAGGCGTAAGCAGGAATGAGAGGGGCAGCGTATGCAGGAGTGCGAGGGGCAGCTTATGCAGGAGTGAGAGGGGCAGCTTATGCAGGAGTGAGAGGGGCAGCTTATGCAGGAGTGAGAGGGGCAGCTTATGCAGGAGTGAGAGGGGCAGCTTATGCAGGAGTGAGAGGGGCAGCTTATGCAGGAGTGAGAGGGGCAGCTTATGCAGGAGTGAGAGGGGCAGCGTAAGCAGGAGTTAGAGGGGCAGCGTAAGCAGGAGTGAGAGGGGCTGCTTATGCTGGAGTGAGAGGGGCTGCTTATGCAGGAGTGAGAGGGGCTGCGTAAGCAGGAGTGAGATGGTCAGCGTAATCTGGAGTGAGAGGGGCAGCCTATGCGGGAGCGAGAGGGGCAGCGTAAGTTGGAGCAAGATGGGCAGCGCAAGCAGGAGCAAGATGGGCAGCGTCAGCAGGAGCGAGAAGGGCAGCTTTTGCAGGAGTGAGATGGGCAGCTTATGCGGGAGTGAGAATGGCAGCGTAAGCAGCAGTGAGAATGGCAGCGTAAGCAGGAGTGAGAGGGGCAGCTTATGCAGGAGTGAGAGGGGCAGCGTTAGCAGGAGTGAGAGGGGCCGCGTAAGCAGGAGTGAGAGGGGCCGCGTAAGCAGGAGTGAGAGGGGCCGCGTAAGCAGGAGTGAGAGGGGCCGCGTAAGCAGGAGTGAGAGGGGCAGCGTAAGCAGGAGTGAGAGGGGCAGCGTAAACAGGAGTGAGAGGGGCAGCGTAAGCAGGAGTGAGAGGGGCAGCGTAAGCAGGAGAGAGAGGGGCAGCGTAAGCAGGAGTGAGAGGGACAGCGTAAGCAGGAGTGAGAGGGGCAGCGTAAGCAGGAGTGAGAGGGGCAGGAGTGAGAAGGGCAGCTTCTGCAGGAGTGTGAGGGGCAGCCTATGCAGGAGTGAGAGGGGAGGCGTAAGCAGGAATGAGAGGGGCAGCGTATGCAGGAGTGCGAGGGGCAGCTTATGCAGGAGTGAGAGGGGCTGCGTAAGCAGGAGTGAGAGGGGAGGCGTCAGCAGGAATGAGAGGGGCAGCGTAACTGGAGTGAGAGGGGCAACTTATGAAGGAGTGAGAGGGGCAGCTTATGCAGGAGTGAGAGGGGCAGCTTATGCAGGAGTGAGAGGGGCAGCTTATGCAGGAGTGAGAGGGGCAGCTTATGCAGGAGTGAGAGGGGCAGCTTATGCAGGAGTGAGAGGGGCAGCTTATGCAGGAGTGAGAGGGGCAGCTTATGCAGGAGTGAGAGGGGCAGCTTATGCAGGAGTCAGAGGGGCAGCTTATGCAGGAGTGAGAGGGGCAGCTTATGCAGGAGTGAGAGGGGCATCTTATGCAGGAGTGAGAGGGGCAGCTTATGCAGGAGTGAGAGGGGCAGCTTATGCAGGAGTGAGAGGGGCAGCTTATGCAGGAGTGAGAGGGGCAGCGTAAGCAGGAGTGAGAGGGGCAGCGTAAGCAGGAGTGAGAGGGGCTGCTTATGCTGGAGTGAGAGGGGCTGCTTATGCAGGAGTGAGAGGGGCTGCGTAAGCAGGAGTGAGATGGTCAGCGTAATCTGGAGTGAGAGGGGCAGCCTATGCGGGAGCGAGAGGGGCAGCGTAAGTTGGAGCAAGATGGGCAGCGCAAGCAGGAGCAAGATGGGCAGCGTAAGCAGGAGCGAGAAGGGCAGCTTTTGCAGGAGTGAGATGGGCAGCTTATGCGGGAGTGAGAATGGCAGCGTAAGCAGCAGTGAGAATGGCAGCGTAAGCAGGAGTGAGAGGGGCAGCTTATGCAGGAGTGAGAGGGGCAGCGTTAGCAGGAGTGAGAGGGGCCGCGTAAGCAGGAGTGAGAGGGGCCGCGTAAGCAGGAGTGAGAGGGGCCGCGTAAGCAGGAGTGAGAGGGGCCGCGTAAGCAGGAGTGAGAGGGGCAGCGTAAGCAGGAGTGAGAGGGGCAGCGTAAACAGGAGTGAGAGGGGCAGCGTAAGCAGGAGTGAGAGGGGCAGCGTAAGCAGGAGTGAGAGGGGCAGCGTAAGCAGGAGTGAGAGGGGCAGCGTAAGCAGGAGTGAGAGGGGCAGCGTAAGCAGGAGTGAGAGGGGCAGGAGTGAGAAGGGCAGCTTCTGCAGGAGTGTGAGGGGCAGCGTAAGCAGGAGTGAGAGGGGAGGCGTAAGCTGGAGTGAGAGGGGCAGCTTATGCAGGAGTGAGAGGGGCAGCGTAAGCAGGAGTGAGAGGAGCAGCGTAAGCAGGAGTGAGAGGGGCAGCTTATGCAGGAGTGAGAGGGGCAGCTTATGCAGGAGTGAGAGGAGCAGCGTAAGCAGGAGTGAGAGGGGCAGCTTATGCAGGAGTGAGAGGGGCAGCTTATGCAGGAGTGAGAGGAGCAGCTTATGCAGGAGTGAGAGGGGCAGCTTATGCAGGAGTGAGAGGGGCAGCTTATGCAGGAGTGAGAGGGGCAGCTTATGCAGGAGTGAGAGGGGCAGCTTATGCAGGAGTGAGAGGGGCAGCTTCTGCAGGAGTGAGAGGGGCAGCTTCTGCAGGAGTGAGAGGGGCAGCTTCTGCAGGAGTGAGAGGGGCAGCTTCTGCAGGAGTGAGAGGGGCAGCTTCTGCAGGAGTGAGAGGGGCAGCTTCTGCAGGAGTGAGAGGGGCAGCTTCTGCAGGAGTGAGAGGGGCAGCTTCTGCAGGAGTGAGAGGGGCAGCTTCTGCAGGAGTGAGAGGGGCAGCTTATGCAGGAGTGAGAGGGGCAGCTTATGCAGGAGTGAGAGGGGCAGCTTATGCAGGAGTGAGAGGGGCAGCTTATGCAGGAGTGAGAGGGGCAGCTTATGCAGGAGTGAGAGGGGCAGCGTAAGCAGGAGTGAGAGGGGCAGCGTAAGCAGGAGTGAGAGGGGCTGCTTATGCTGGAGTGAGAGGGGCTGCTTATGCAGGAGTGAGAGGGGCTGCGTAAGCAGGAGTGAGATGGTCAGCGTAATCTGGAGTGAGAGGGGCAGCCTATGCGGGAGCGAGAGGGGCAGCGTAAGTTGGAGCAAGATGGGCAGCGCAAGCAGGAGCAAGATGGGCAGCGTCAGCAGGAGCGAGAAGGGCAGCTTTTGCAGGAGTGAGATGGGCAGCTTATGCGGGAGTGAGAATGGCAGCGTAAGCAGCAGTGAGAATGGCAGCGTAAGCAGGAGTGAGAGGGGCAGCTTATGCAGGAGTGAGAGGGGCAGCGTTAGCAGGAGTGAGAGGGGCCGCGTAAGCAGGAGTGAGAGGGGCCGCGTAAGCAGGAGTGAGAGGGGCCGCGTAAGCAGGAGTGAGAGGGGCCGCGTAAGCAGGAGTGAGAGGGGCAGCGTAAGCAGGAGTGAGAGGGGCAGCGTAAACAGGAGTGAGAGGGGCAGCGTAAGCAGGAGTGAGAGGGGCAGCGTAAGCAGGAGTGAGAGGGGCAGCGTAAGCAGGAGTGAGAGGGGCAGCGTAAGCAGGAGTGAGAGGGGCAGCGTAAGCAGGAGTGAGAGGGGCAGGAGTGAGAAGGGCAGCTTCTGCAGGAGTGTGAGGGGCAGCCTATGCAGGAGTGAGAGGGGAGGCGTAAGCAGGAATGAGAGGGGCAGCGTATGCAGGAGTGCGAGGGGCAGCTTATGCAGGAGTGAGAGGGGCTGCGTAAGCAGGAGTGAGAGGGGAGGCGTCAGCAGGAATGAGAGGGGCAGCGTAACTGGAGTGAGAGGGGCAACTTATGAAGGAGTGAGAGGGGCAGCTTATGCAGGAGTGAGAGGGGCAGCTTATGCAGGAGTGAGAGGGGCAGCTTATGCAGGAGTGAGAGGGGCAGCTTATGCAGGAGTGAGAGGGGCAGCTTATGCAGGAGTGAAAGGGGCAGCTTATGCAGGAGTGAGAGGGGCAGCTTATGCAGGAGTGAGAGGGGCAGCTTATGCAGGAGTGAGAGGGGCAGCTTATGCAGGAGTGAGAGGGGCAGCTTATGCAGGAGTGAGAGGGGCAGCTTATGCAGGAGTGAGAGGGGCATCTTATGCAGGAGTGAGAGGGGCATCTTATGCAGGAGTGAGAGGGGCAGCTTATGCAGGAGTGAGAGGGGCAGCTTATGCAGGAGTGAGAGGGGCAGCTTATGCAGGAGTGAGAGGGGCAGCGTAAGCAGGAGTGAGAGGGGCAGCGTAAGCAGGAGTGAGAGGGGCTGCTTATGCTGGAGTGAGAGGGGCTGCTTATGCAGGAGTGAGAGGGGCTGCGTAAGCAGGAGTGAGATGGTCAGCGTAATCTGGAGTGAGAGGGGCAGCCTATGCGGGAGCGAGAGGGGCAGCGTAAGTTGGAGCAAGATGGGCAGCGCAAGCAGGAGCAAGATGGGCAGCGTAAGCAGGAGCGAGAAGGGCAGCTTTTGCAGGAGTGAGATGGGCAGCTTATGCGGGAGTGAGAATGGCAGCGTAAGCAGCAGTGAGAATGGCAGCGTAAGCAGGAGTGAGAGGGGCAGCTTATGCAGGAGTGAGAGGGGCAGCGTTAGCAGGAGTGAGAGGGGCCGCGTAAGCAGGAGTGAGAGGGGCCGCGTAAGCAGGAGTGAGAGGGGCCGCGTAAGCAGGAGTGAGAGGGGCCGCGTAAGCAGGAGTGAGAGGGGCAGCGTAAGCAGGAGTGAGAGGGGCAGCGTAAACAGGAGTGAGAGGGGCAGCGTAAGCAGGAGTGAGAGGGGCAGCGTAAGCAGGAGTGAGAGGGGCAGCGTAAGCAGGAGTGAGAGGGGCAGCGTAAGCAGGAGTGAGAGGGGCAGCGTAAGCAGGAGTGAGAGGGGCAGGAGTGAGAAGGGCAGCTTCTGCAGGAGTGTGAGGGGCAGCCTATGCAGGAGTGAGAGGGGAGGCGTAAGCAGGAATGAGAGGGGCAGCGTATGCAGGAGTGCGAGGGGCAGCTTATGCAGGAGTGAGAGGGGCTGCGTAAGCAGGAGTGAGAGGGGAGGCGTCAGCAGGAATGAGAGGGGCAGCGTAACTGGAGTGAGAGGGGCAACTTATGAAGGAGTGAGAGGGGCAGCTTATGCAGGAGTGAGAGGGGCAGCTTATGCAGGAGTGAGAGGGGCAGCTTATGCAGGAGTGAGAGGGGCAGCTTATGCAGGAGTGAGAGGGGCAGCTTATGCAGGAGTGAGAGGGGCAGCTTATGCAGGAGTGAGAGGGGCAGCTTATGCAGGAGTGAGAGGGGCAGCTTATGCAGGAGTGAGAGGGGCAGCTTATGCAGGAGTGAGAGGGGCAGCTTATGCAGGAGTGAGAGGGGCAGCTTATGCAGGAGTGAGAGGGGCAGCTTATGCAGGAGTGAGAGGGGCATCTTATGCAGGAGTGAGAGGGGCAGCTTATGCAGGAGTGAGAGGGGCAGCTTATGCAGGAGTGAGAGGGGCAGCTTATGCAGGAGTGAGAGGGGCAGCGTAAGCAGGAGTGAGAGGGGCAGCGTAAGCAGGAGTGAGAGGGGCTGCTTATGCTGGAGTGAGAGGGGCTGCTTATGCAGGAGTGAGAGGGGCTGCGTAAGCAGGAGTGAGATGGTCAGCGTAATCTGGAGTGAGAGGGGCAGCCTATGCGGGAGCGAGAGGGGCAGCGTAAGTTGGAGCAAGATGGGCAGCGCAAGCAGGAGCAAGATGGGCAGCGTAAGCAGGAGCGAGAAGGGCAGCTTTTGCAGGAGTGAGATGGGCAGCTTATGCGGGAGTGAGAATGGCAGCGTAAGCAGCAGTGAGAATGGCAGCGTAAGCAGGAGTGAGAGGGGCAGCTTATGCAGGAGTGAGAGGGGCAGCGTTAGCAGGAGTGAGAGGGGCCGCGTAAGCAGGAGTGAGAGGGGCCGCGTAAGCAGGAGTGAGAGGGGCCGCGTAAGCAGGAGTGAGAGGGGCCGCGTAAGCAGGAGTGAGAGGGGCAGCGTAAGCAGGAGTGAGAGGGGCAGCGTAAGCAGGAGTGAGAGGGGCAGCGTAAGCAGGAGTGAGAGGGGCAGCGTAAGCAGGAGTGAGAGGGGCAGCGTAAGCAGGAGTGAGAGGGGCAGCGTAAGCAGGAGTGAGAGGGGCAGCGTAAGCAGGAGTGAGAGGGGCAGGAGTGAGAAGGGCAGCTTCTGCAGGAGTGTGAGGGGCAGCCTAAGCAGGAGTGAGAGGGGAAGCGTAAGCAGGAATGAGAGGGGCAGCGTATGCAGGAGTGCGAGGGGCAGCTTATGCAGGAGTGAGAGGGGCAGCGTAAGCAGGAGTGAGAGGGGAGGCGTCAGCAGGAATGAGAGGGGCAGCGTAACTGGAGTGAGAGGGGCAACTTATGAAGGAGTGAGAGGGGCAGCTTATGCAGGAGTGAGAGGGGCAGCTTATGCAGGAGTGAGAGGGGCAGCTTATGCAGGAGTGAGAGGGGCAGCTTATGCAGGAGTGAGAGGGGCAGCTTATGCAGGAGTGAGAGGGGCAGCTTATGCAGGAGTGAGAGGGGCAGCTCATGCAGGAGTGAGAGGGGCAGCTTATGCAGGAGTGAGAGGGGCAGCTTATGCAGGAGTGAGAGGGGCAGCTTATGCAGGAGTGAGAGGGGCAGCTTATGCAGGAGTGAGAGGGGCAGCTTATGCAGGAGTGAGAGGGGCATCTTATGCAGGAGTGAGAGGGGCAGCTTATGCAGGAGTGAGAGGGGCAGCTTATGCAGGAGTGAGAGGGGCAGCTTATGCAGGAGTGAGAGGGGCAGCTTATGCAGGAGTGAGAGGGGCAGCTTATGCAGGAGTGAGAGGGGCAGCTTATGCAGGAGTGAGAGGGGCAGCTTATGCAGGAGTGAGAGGGGCAGCTTATGCAGGAGTGAGAGGGGCAGCTTATGCAGGAGTGAGAGGGGCAGCTTATGCAGGAGTGAGAGGGGCAGCTTATGCAGGAGTGAGAGGGGCAGCTTATGCAGGAGTGAGAGGGGCAGCTTATGCAGGAGTGAGAGGGGCAGCTTATGCAGGAGTGAGAGGGGCAGCTTATGCAGGAGTGAGAGGGGCAGCTTATGCAGGAGTGAGAGGGGCAGCTTATGCAGGAGTGAGAGGGGCAGCTTATGCAGGAGTGAGAGGGGCAGCTTATGCAGGAGTGAGAGGGGCAGCGTACGCAGGAGTGAGAGGGGCAGCGTACGCAGGAGTGAGAGGGGCAGCGTACGCAGGAGTGAGAGGGGCAGCGTACGCAGGAGTGGGTGGGAAGCTTCTGCAGGAGTGAGAGGAGCAGCGTAAGCAGGATTGAGAGGGGCCGTTGAAGCAGGAGTGAGAGGGGCAGCGTAAGCAAGAGTGAAGAGGGGCAGCGTAAGCAGGAGTGAAGAGGGGCAGCGTAAGCAGGAGTGAGAGGGGCAGCGTAAGCAGGAGTGAAGAGGGGCAGCGTAAGCAGGAGTGAGAGGGGCAGCGTAAGGAGGAGTGAGCAGAGCAGCGGAAGCAGGAGTGAGAGGGGCAGCGGAATCATGAGTGAGAGGGGCAGCGTAAGCAGGAGTGAGAGGGGCAGCGTAAGCAGGAGTGAGAGGGACAGCGTAAGCAGGAGTGAGAGGGGAGGCGTAAGCAGGAATGAGAGGGGCAGCGTAAGCTGGAGTGAGAGGGGCAGCTTATGCAGGAGTGAGAGGGGCAGCGTAAGCAGGAGTGAGAGGGGTAGCGTAAGCAGGAGTGAGAGGGGCAGCTTATGCAGGAGTGAGAGAGGCAGCGTAAGCAGGAGTGAAGAGGGGCAGCGTAAGCAGGAGTGAGAGGGGCAGCGTAAGCAGGAGTGAAGAGGGGCAGCGTAAGCAGGAGTGAGAGGGGCAGCGTAAGCAGGAGTGAAGAGGGGCAGCGTAAGCAAGAGTGAAGAGGGGCAGCGTAAGCAAGAGTGAAGAGGGGCAGCGTAAGCAGGAGTGAGAGGGGCAGCGTAAGCAGGAGTGAGAGGGGCAGCGTAAGCAGGAGTGAGAGGGGCAGCTTATGCAGGAGTGAGAGAGGCAGCGTAAGCAGGAGTGAGAGGGGCTGCTTATGCAGGAGTGAGAGGGGCTGCTTATGCAGGAGTGAGAGGGGCAGCTTATGCAGGAGTGAGAGAGGCAGCGTAAGCAGGAGTGAGAGGTGCAGCGTAAGCAGGAGTGAGAAGGGCAGCTTATGCAGGAGTGAGCGGGGCAGCGTAAGCACGAGTGACGGGCAAGGGAAGGCAGGAGTGTGAGGGACTGCGTAAGCAGGAGTGTGAGGGGCGGCGTAAGCAGGAGTGAGAGGGGCGGCGTAAGCAGGAGTGAGAGGGGCGGCGTAAGCAGGAGTGAGAGGGGCGGCGTAAGCAGGAGTGAGAGGGGCGGCGTAAGCAGGAGTGAGAGGGGCAGCGTAAGCAGGATGGAGAGGGGCAGCGTAAGCAGGAGTGAGAGGGGCAGCGTAAGCAGTAGTGAGAGGGGCAGCGTAAGCAGGAGTGAGAGGGGCAGCGTAAGCAGGAGTGAGAGGGGCAGCGTAAGCAGGAGTGAGAGAGGCAGCGTAAGCAGGAGTGAGAGGGACAGCGTAAGCAGGAGTGAGAGGGGCAGCGTAAGCAGGAGTGAGAGGGGCAGCGTAAGCAGGAGTGAGAGGGGCACCGTAAGCAGGAGTGAGAGGGGCAGCGTAAGCAGGAGTGAGAGGGGCAGCGTAAGCAGGAGTGAGAGGGGCAGCGTAAGCAGGAGTGAGAGGGGCAGCGTAAGCAGGAGTGAGAGGGGCAGCGTAAGCAGGAGTGAGAGGGGCAGCGTAAGCAGGAGTGAGAGGGGCAGCGTAAGCAGGAGTGAGAGGGGCAGCGTAAGCAGGAGTGAGAGGGGCAGCTTAGCAGGAGTGAGAGGGGCAGCGTAAGCAGGAGTGAGAGGGGCAGCGTAAGCAGGACTGAGGGGCAGGAGTGAGGAGGGCAGCTTCTGCAGGAGTGAGAGGGGCAGCGTATGCAGGAGTGAGAGGGGCAGCGTATGCAGGAGTGAGAGGGGCAGCGTATGCAGGAGTGAGAGGGGCAGCCTATGCAGGAGTGAGAGGGGCAGCGTAAGCAGGAGTGAGAGGGGCAGCGTAAGCAGCCTTGTGAGGGGCAGAGCAAGCAGTAGTGAGAGGTGCAGCGTAAGCAGGCTTGTGAGGGGCAGAGCAAGCAGGAGTGTGAGGGGCAGCTTCTGCAGGAGTGTGAGGGGCAGCCTATGCAGGAGTGAGAGGGGCAGCCTATGCAGGAGTGAGAGGGGCAGCCTATGCAGGAGTGAGAGGGGCAGCCTATGCAGGAGTGAGAGGGGCAGCGTATGCAGGAGTGAGAGTGGCAGCTTATGCAGGAGTGAGAGGGGCAGCGTATGCAGGAGTGAGAGGGACAGCGTAAGCAGGAGTGAGAGGGGAGGCGTAAGCAGGAGTGAGAGGGGCAGCGTAAGCTGGAGTGAGAGGGGCAGCTTATGCAGGAGTGAGAGGGGCCGCGTAAGCAGGAGTGAGAGGGGCCGCGTAAGCAGGAGTGAGAGGGGCCGCGTAAGCAGGAGTGAGAGGGGCCGCGTAAGCAGGAGTGAGAGGGGCCGCGTAAGCAGCAGTGAGAGGGGCAGCGTAAGCAGGAGTGAGAGGGTCAGCGGAATCAGGAGGGAGAGGGGCAGCTATTGCAGGAGCGAGAGGGGCAGCTTATGCAGGAGTGAGAGGGGCAGCGTAAGCAGGAGTGAGATGGGCTGCGTAAGCAGGAGTGAGAGGGGCAGCTTATGCGGGAGTGAGAGGGGCAGCTTATGCAGGAGTGAGAGGGGCAGCTTATGCAGAAGTGAGAGGGGCAGCGTCAGCAGGAGTGAGACGGGAGGCGTAAGCAGGAATGAGAGGGGCAGCGTATGCAGGAGTGAGAGTGGCAGCTTATGCAGAAGTGAGAGGGGCAGCGTCAGCAGGAGTGAGAGGGACAGCGTAAGCAGGAGTGAGAGGGGAGGCGTAAGCAGGAGTGAGAGGGGCAGCGTAAGCTGGAGTGAGAGGGGCAGCGTAAGCTGGAGTGAGAGGGGCAGCGTAAGCTGGAGTGAGAGGGGCAGCTTATGCAGGAGTGAGAGGGGCAGCGTAAGCAGGAGTGAGAGGGGCAGCTTATGCAGGAGTGAGAGAGGCAGCGTAAGCAGGAGTGAGAGGTGCAGCTTATGCAGGAGTGTGAGGGGCAGCTTATGCAGGAGTGAGAGGTGCAGCATAAGCAGGAGTGAGAGGGGCAGCTTCTGCAGGAGTGAGAGGGGCAGCTTATGCAGGAGTGAGAGGAGCAGCGTGAGCAGGAGTGAGAGGGGCAGCGTAAGCAGGAGTGAGAGGGGCACCGTAAGCAGGAGTGAGAGGGGCAGCGTAAGCAGGAGTGAGAGGGGCAGCGTAAGCAGGAGTGAGAGGGGCAGCGTAAGCAGGAGTGAGAGGGGCAGCGTAAGCAGGAGTGAGAGGGGCAGCGTAAGCAGGAGTGAGAGGGGCAGCGTAAGCAGGAGTGAGAGGGGCAGCGTAAGCAGGAGTGAGAGGGGCAGCTTAGCAGGAGTGAGAGGGGCAGCGTAAGCAGGAGTGAGAGGGGCAGGGTAAGCAGGACTGAGGGGCAGGAGTGAGGAGGGCAGCTTCTGCAGGAGTGAGAGGGGCAGCGTATGCAGGAGTGAGAGGGGCAGCGTATGCAGGAGTGAGAGGGGCAGCGTATGCAGGAGTGAGAGGGGCAGCCTATGCAGGAGTGAGAGGGGCAGCGTAAGCAGGAGTGAGAGGGGCAGCGTAAGCAGCCTTGTGAGGGGCAGAGCAAGCAGTAGTGAGAGGTGCAGCGTAAGCAGGCTTGTGAGGGGCAGAGCAAGCAGGAGTGTGAGGGGCAGCTTCTGCAGGAGTGTGAGGGGCAGCCTATGCAGGAGTGAGAGGGGCAGCCTATGCAGGAGTGAGAGGGGCAGCCTATGCAGGAGTGAGAGGGGCAGCCTATGCAGGAGTGAGAGGGGCAGCGTATGCAGGAGTGAGAGTGGCAGCTTATGCAGGAGTGAGAGGGGCAGCGTATGCAGGAGTGAGAGGGACAGCGTAAGCAGGAGTGAGAGGGGAGGCGTAAGCAGGAGTGAGAGGGGCAGCGTAAGCTGGAGTGAGAGGGGCAGCTTATGCAGGAGTGAGAGGGGCCGCGTAAGCAGGAGTGAGAGGGGCCGCGTAAGCAGGAGTGAGAGGGGCCGCGTAAGCAGGAGTGAGAGGGGCCGCGTAAGCAGGAGTGAGAGGGGCCGCGTAAGCAGCAGTGAGAGGGGCAGCGTAAGCAGGAGTGAGAGGGTCAGCGGAATCAGGAGGGAGAGGGGCAGCTATTGCAGGAGGGAGAGGGGCAGCTTATGCAGGAGTGAGAGGGGCAGCGTAAGCAGGAGTGAGATGGGCTGCGTAAGCAGGAGTGAGAGGGGCAGCTTATGCGGGAGTGAGAGGGGCAGCTTATGCAGGAGTGAGAGGGGCGGCGTTAGCAGGAGTGAGACGGGAGGCGTAAGCAGGAATGAGAGGGGCAGCGTATGCAGGAGTGAGAGTGGCAGCTTATGCAGAAGTGAGAGGGGCAGCGTCAGCAGGAGTGAGAGGGACAGCGTAAGCAGGAGTGAGAGGGGAGGCGTAAGCAGGAGTGAGAGGGGCAGCGTAAGCTGGAGTGAGAGGGGCAGCGTAAGCTGGAGTGAGAGGGGCAGCGTAAGCTGGAGTGAGAGGGGCAGCTTATGCAGGAGTGAGAGGGGCAGCGTAAGCAGGAGTGAGAGGGGCAGCTTATGCAGGAGTGAGAGAGGCAGCGTAAGCAGGAGTGAGAGGTGCAGCTTATGCAGGAGTGTGAGGGGCAGCTTATGCAGGAGTGAGAGGTGCAGCATAAGCAGGAGTGAGAGGGGCAGCTTCTGCAGGAGTGAGAGGGGCAGCTTATGCAGGAGTGAGAGGAGCAGCGTGAGCAGGAGTGAGAGGGGCCGTTGATGCAAGAGTGAAGAGGGGCAGCGGAAGCAGGAGTGAGAGGGGCAGCGTAAGCAGGAGTGAGAGGGGAGGCGTAAGCAGGAATGAGAGGGGCAGCGTAAGCTGGAGTGAGAGGGGCAGCGTAAGCAGGAGTGAGAGAGGCAGCGTAAGCAGGAGTGAGAGGGGCTGCGTAAGCAGGAGTGAGAGGGGCTGCGTAAGCAGGAGTGAGAGGAGCAGCGTAAGCAGGAGTGAGAGGGGCAGCTTATGCAGGAGTGAGTGAGGCAGCGTAAGCAGGAGTGAGAGGGGCTGCTTATGCAGGAGTGAGAGGGGCAGCGTAAGCAGGAGTGAGCTGGTCAGCGTAATCTGGAGTGAGAGGGGCAGCCTATGCGGGAGCGAGAGGGGCAGCGTAAGTTGGAGCAAGATGGGCAGCGCAAGCAGGAGCAAGATGGGCAGCGTAAGCAGGAGCGGGAAGGCCAACTTATGGAGGAGTGAGAGCGGCAGCTTGCGCAGTAGTGAGAGTGGCAGCTTGCGCAGGAGTGAGAGGGGCCGCGTCAGCAGGAATGAGAGGGGCCGTTGAAGCAGGAGTGAGAGGGGCAGCGTAAGCAAGAGTGAAGTGGGGCAGCGTATGCAGGAGTGAGAGGGGCAGCGTAAGCAAGAGTGAAGAGGGGCAGCGTAAGCAAGAGTGAAGAGGGGCAGCGTAAGCAGGAGTGAGAGGGGCAGCGTAAGGAGGAGTGAGCAGAGCAGCGGAAGCAGGAGTGAGAGGGGCGGCTTATGCAGGAGTGAGAGGGGCAGCTTATGCAGGAGTGAGAGGGGCAGCGTAAGCAGGAGTGAGAGGGGAGGCGTAAGCTGGAGTGAGAGGGGCAGCTTATGCAGGAGTGAGAGGGGCAGCGTAAGCAGGAGTGAGAGGAGCAGCGTAAGCAGGAGTGAGAGGGGCAGCTTATGCAGGAGTGAGAGGGGCAGCTTATGCAGGAGTGAGAGGGGCAGCTTATGCAGGAGTGAGAGGGGCAGCTTATGCAGGAGTGAGAGGGGCAGCTTATGCAGGAGTGAGAGGGGCAGCTTATGCAGGAGTGAGAGGGGCAGCTTATGCAGGAGTGAGAGGGGCAGCTTCTGCAGGAGTGAGAGGGGCAGCTTCTGCAGGAGTGAGAGGGGCAGCTTCTGCAGGAGTGAGAGGGGCAGCTTATGCAGGAGTGAGAGGGGCAGCTTATGCAGGAGTGAGAGGGGCAGCTTATGCAGGAGTGAGAGGGGCAGCTTATGCAGGAGTGAGAGGGGCAGCTTATGCAGGAGTGAGAGGGGCAGCTTATGCAGGAGTGAGAGGGGCAGCTTATGCAGGAGTGAGAGGGGCAGCTTATGCAGGAGTGAGAGGGGCAGCGTAAGCAGGAGTGAGAGGGGCAGCGTAAGCAGGAGTGAGAGGGGCAGCGTAAGCAGGAGTGAGAGGGGCTGCTTATGCTGGAGTGAGAGGGGCTGCTTATGCAGGAGTGAGAGGGGCTGCGTAAGCAGGAGTGAGATGGTCAGCGTAATCTGGAGTGAGAGGGGCAGCCTATGCGGGAGCGAGAGGGGCAGCGTAAGTTGGAGCAAGATGGGCAGCGCAAGCAGGAGCAAGATGGGCAGCGTATGCAGGAGCGAGAAGGGCAGCTTTTGCAGGAGTGAGATGGGCAGCTTATGCGGGAGTGAGAATGGCAGCGTAAGCAGCAGTGAGAATGGCAGCGTAAGCAGGAGTGAGAGGGGCAGCTTATGCAGGAGTGAGAGGGGCAGCGTTAGCAGGAGTGAGAGGGGCCGCGTAAGCAGGAGTGAGAGGGGCCGCGTAAGCAGGAGTGAGAGGGGCCGCGTAAGCAGGAGTGAGAGGGGCCGCGTAAGCAGGAGTGAGAGGGGCAGCGTAAGCAGGAGTGAGAGGGGCAGCGTAAACAGGAGTGAGAGGGGCAGCGTAAGCAGGAGTGAGAGGGGCAGCGTAAGCAGGAGTGAGAGGGGCAGCGTAAGCAGGAGTGAGAGGGGCAGCGTAAGCAGGAGTGAGAGGGGCAGCGTAAGCAGGAGTGAGAGGGGCAGCGTAAGCAGGAGTGAGAGGGGCAGGAGTGAGAGGGGCAGGAGTGAGAAGGGCAGCTTCTGCAGGAGTGTGAGGGGCAGCCGAAGCAGGAGTGAGAGGGGAGGCGTAAGCAGGAATGAGAGGGGCAGCTTATGCAGGAGTGAGAGGGGCAGCGTAAGCAGGAGTGAGAGGGGAGGCGTCAGCAGGAATGAGAGGGGCAGCGTAACTGGAGTGAGAGGGGCAACTTATGAAGGAGTGAGAGGGGCAGCTTATGCAGGAGTGAGAGGGGCAGCTTATGCAGGAGTGAGAGGGGCAGCTTATGCAGGAGTGAGAGGGGCAGCTTATGCAGGAGTGAGAGGGGCAGCTTATGCAGGAGTGAGAGGGGCAGCTTATGCAGGAGTGAGAGGGGCAGCTTATGCAGGAGTGAGAGGGGCAGCTTATGCAGGAGTGAGAGGGGCAGCTTATGCAGGAGTGAGAGGGGCAGCTTATGCAGGAGTGAGAGGGGCATCTTATGCAGGAGTGAGAGGGGCAGCTTATGCAGGAGTGAGAGGGGCAGCTTATGCAGGAGTGAGAGGGGCAGCTTATGCAGGAGTGAGAGGGGCAGCTTATGCAGGAGTGAGAGGGGCAGCTTATGCAGGAGTGAGAGGGGCAGCTTATGCAGGAGTGAGAGGGGCAGCTTATGCAGGAGTGAGAGGGGCAGCTTATGCAGGAGTGAGAGGGGCAGCCTATGCAGGAGTGAGAGGGGCAGCTTATGCAGGAGTGAGAGGGGCAGCTTATGCAGGAGTGAGAGGGGCAGCTTATGCAGGAGTGAGAGGGGCAGCTTATGCAGGAGTGAGAGGGGCAGCTTATGCAGGAGTGAGAGGGGCAGCTTATGCAGGAGTGAGAGGGGCAGCTTATGCAGGAGTGAGAGGGGCAGCTTATGCAGGAGTGAGAGGGGCAGCGTACGCAGGAGTTAGAGGGGCAGCGTACGCAGGAGTGAGAGGGGCAGCGTACGCAGGAGTGGGTGGGAAGCTTCTGCAGGAGTGAGAGGAGCAGCGTAAGCAGGATTGAGAGGGGCCGTTGAAGCAGGAGTGAGAGGGGCAGCGTAAGCAAGAGTGAAGAGGGGCAGCGTAAGCAGGAGTGATGAGGGGCAGCGTAAGCAGGAGTGAGAGGGGCAGCGTAAGCAGGAGTGAGAGGGGCAGCGTAAGCAAGAGTGACGAGGGGCAGCGTAAGCAGGAGTGAGAGGGGCAGCGTAAGGAGGAGTGAGCAGAGCAGCGGAAGCAGGAGTGAGAGGGGCAGCGGAATCATGAGTGAGAGGGGCAGCGTAAGCTGGAGTGAGAGGGGCAGCGTAAGCAGGAGTGAGAGGGACAGCGTAAGCAGGAGTGAGAGGGGAGGCGTAAGCAGGAATGAGAGGGGCAGCGTAAGCTGGAGTGAGAGGGGCAGCTTATGCAGGAGTGAGAGGGGCAGCGTAAGCAGGAGTGAGAGGGGCAGCGTAAGCAGCAGTGAGAGGGGCAGCTTATGCAGGAGTGAGAGAGGCAGCGTAAGCAGGAGTGAAGAGGGGCAGCGTAAGCAGGAGTGAGAGGGGCAGCGTAAGCAGGAGTGAGAGGGGCAGCGTAAGCAGGAGTGAAGAGGGGCAGCGTAAGCAAGAGTGAAGAGGGGCAGCGTAAGCAAGAGTGAAGAGGGGCAGCGTAAGCAGGAGTGAGAGGGGCAGCGTAAGCAGGAGTGAGAGGGGCAGCGTAAGCAGGAGTGAGAGGGGCAGCTTATGCAGGAGTGAGAGAGGCAGCGTAAGCAGGAGTGAGAGGGGCTGCTTATGCAGGAGTGAGAGGGGCAGCTTATGCAGGAGTGAGAGAGGCAGCGTAAGCAGGAGTGAGAGGTGCAGCGTAAGCAGGAGTGAGAAGGGCAGCTTATGCAGGAGTGAGCGGGGCAGCGTAAGCACGAGTGACGGGCAAGGGAAGGCAGGAGTGTGAGGGGCAGCGTAAGCAGGAGTGTGAGGGGCAGCGTAAGCAGGAGTGAGAGGGGCGGCGTAAGCAGGAGTGAGAGGGGCGGCGTAAGCAGGAGTGAGAGGGGCGGCGTAAGCAGGAGTGAGAGGGGCGGCGTAAGCAGGAGTGAGAGGGGCGGCGTAAGCAGGAGTGAGAGGGGCAGCGTAAGCAGGATGGAGAGGGGCAGCGTAAGCAGGAGTGAGAGGGGCAGCGTAAGCAGTAGTGAGAGGGGCAGCGTAAGCAGGAGTGAGAGGGGCAGCGTAAGCAGGAGTGAGAGGGGCAGCGTAAGCAGGAGTGAGAGAGGCAGCGTAAGCAGGAGTGAGAGGGGCAGCGTAAGCAGGAGTGAGAGGGGCAGCGTAAGCAGGAGTGAGAGGGGCAGCGTAAGCAGGAGTGAGAGGGGCAGCGTAAGCAGGAGTGAGAGGGGCAGCGTAAGCAGGAGTGAGAGGGGCAGCGTAAGCAGGAGTGAGAGGGGCAGCGTAAGCAGGAGTGAGAGGGGCAGCGTAAGCAGGAGTGAGAGGGGCAGCGTAAGCAGGAGTGAGAGGGGCAGCGTAAGCAGGAGTGAGAGGGGCAGCGTAAGCAGGAGTGAGAGGGGCAGCGTAAGCAGGAGTGAGAGGGGCAGCGTAAGCAGGAGTGAGAGGGGCAGCGTAAGCAGGAGTGAGAGGGGCAGCTTAGCAGGAGTGAGAGGGGCAGCGTAAGCAGGAGTGAGAGGGGCAGCGTAAGCAGGACTGAGGGGCAGGAGTGAGGAGGGCAGCTTCTGCAGGAGTGAGAGGGGCAGCGTAAGCAGGAGTGAGAGGGGCAGCGTATGCAGGAGTGAGAGGGGCAGCGTATGCAGGAGTGAGAGGGGCAGCTTATGCAGGAGTGAGAGGGGCAGCGTAAGCAGGAGTGAGAGGGGCAGCGTAAGCAGCCTTGTGAGGGGCAGAGCAAGCAGTAGTGAGAGGTGCAGCGTAAGCAGGCTTGTGAGGGGCAGAGCAAGCAGGAGTGTGAGGGGCAGCTTCTGCAGGAGTGTGAGGGGCAGCCTATGCAGGAGTGAGAGGGGCAGCCTATGCAGGAGTGAGAGGGGCAGCCTATGCAGGAGTGAGAGGGGCAGCGTAAGCAGGAGTGAGAGGGGAGGCGGAAGCAGGAATGAGAGGGGCAGCGTAAGCAGGAGTGAGAGGGGCAGCTTATGCAGGAGTGAGAGGGGCAGCTTATGCAGGAGTGAGAGGGACAGCTTATGCAGGAGTGAGAGAGGCAGCGTATGCAGGAGTGGGAGGGGAAGCTGATGCAGGAGTGAGAGGAGCAGCGTAAGCAGGATTGAGAGGGGCCGTTGAAGCAGGAGTGAGAGGGGCAGCTTAAGCAAGAGTGAAGAGGGGCAGCGTAAGCAGGAGTGAGAGGGGCAGCGTAAGGAGGAGTGAGCAGAGCAGCGGAAGCAGGAGTGGAGGGGCAGCGGAATCATGAGTGAGAGGGGCAGCTTATGCAGGAATGAGAGCGACAGCGTAAGCAGGAGTGAGAGGGGCAGCGTAAGCAGGAGTGAGAGGGGCAGCGTAAGCAGGAGTGAGAGGGGCAGCGTAAGCAGGAGTGAGAGGGGCAGGAGTGAGAAGGGCAGCTTCTGCAGGAGTGTGAGGGGCAGCCTAAGCAGGAGTGAGAGGGGAGGCGTAAGCAGGAATGAGAGGGGCAGCGTATGCAGGAGTGCGAGGGGCAGCTTATGCAGGAGTGAGAGGGGCAGCGTAAGCAGGAGTGAGAGGGGAGGCGTAAGCAGGAATGAGAGGGGCAGCGTAACTGGAGTGAGAGGGGCAGCTTATGCAGGAGTGAGAGGGGCAGCTGATGCAGGAGTGAGAGGGGCAGCTTATGCAGGAGTGAGAGGGGCAGCTTATGCAGGAGTGAGAGGGGCAGCTTATGCAGGAGTGAGAGGGGCAGCTTATGCAGGAGTGAGAGGGGCAGCTTATGCAGGAGTGAGAGGGGCAGCTTATGCAGGAGTGAGAGGGGCAGCTTATGCAGGAGTGAGAGGGGCAGCTTATGCAGGAGTGAGAGGGGCAGCTTATGCAGGAGTGAGAGGGGCAGCTTATGCAGGAGTGAGAGGGGCAGCTTATGCAGGAGTGAGAGGGGCAGCTTCTGCAGGAGTGAGAGGGGCAGCTTCTGCAGGAGTGAGAGGGGCAGCTTATGCAGGAGTGAGAGGGGCAGCTTATGCAGGAGTGAGAGGGGCAGCATAAGCAGGAGTGAGAGGGGCAGCGTACGCAGGAGTGAGAGGGGCAGCGTACGCAGGAGTGGGTGGGAAGCTTCTGCAGGAGTGAGAGGAGCAGCGTAAGCAGGATTGAGAGGGGCCGTTGAAGCAGGAGTGAGAGGGGCAGCGTAAGCAAGAGTGAAGAGGGGCAGCGTAAGCAGGAGTGTAGAGGGGCAGCGTCAGCAGGAGTGAGAGGGGCAGTGTAAGCAGGAGTGAGAGGGGCAGCGTAAGCAAGAGTGAAGAGGGGCAGCGTAAGCAGGAGTGAGAGGGGCAGCGTAAGGAGGAGTGAGCAGAGCAGCGGAAGCAGGAGTGAGAGGGGCAGCGGAATCATGAGTGAGAGGGGCAGCGTAAGCAGGAGTGAGAGGGGCAGCGTAAGCAGGAGTGAGAGGGACAGCGTAAGCAGGAGTGAGAGGGGAGGCGTAAGCAGGAATGAGAGGGGCAGCGTAAGCTAGAGTGAGAGGGGCAGCTTATGCAGGAGTGAGAGGGGCAGCTTATGCAGGAGTGAGAGGGGCAGCGTAAGCAGGAGTGAGAGGGGCAGCGTAAGCAGGAGTGAGAGGGGCAGCTTATGCAGGAGTGAGAGAGGCAGCGTAAGCAGGAGTGAAGAGGGGCAGCGTAAGCAGGAGTGAGAGGGGCAACGTAAGCAGGAGTGAAGAGGGGCAGCGTAAGCAGGAGTGAGAGGGGCAGCGTAAGCAGGAGTGAGAGGGGCAGCGTAAGCAAGAGTGAAGAGGGGCAGCGTACGCAGGAGTGAGAGGGGCAGCGTAAGCAGGAGTTAGAGGGGCAGCGTAAGCAGGAGTGAGAGGGGCAGCGTAAGCAGGAGTGAGAGGGGCAGCTTATGCAGGAGTGAGAGAGGCAGCGTAAGCAGGAGTGAGAGGGGCAGCTTATGCAGGAGTGAGAGAGGCAGCGTAAGCAGGAGTGAGAGGGGCAGCTTATGCAGGAGTGAGAGAGGCAGCGTAAGCAGGAGTGAGAGGTACAGCGTAAGCAGGAGTGAGAAGGGCAGCTTATGCAGGAGTGAGCGGGGCAGCGTAAGCAGGAGTGACGGGCAAGGGAAGGCAGGAGTGTGAGGGGCAGCGTAAGCAGGAGTGTGAGGGGCAGCGTAAGCAGGAGTGTGAGGGGCAGCGTAAGCAGGAGTGTGAGGGGCGGCGCAAGCAGGAGTGAGAGGGGCGGCGTAAGCAGGAGTGAGAGGGGCGGCGTAAGCAGGAGTGAGAGGGGCGGCGTAAGCAGGAGTGAGAGGGGCGGCGTAAGCAGGAGTGAGAGGGGCGGCGTAAGCAGGAGTGAGAGGGGCGGCGTAAGCAGGAGTGAGAGGGGCGGCGTAAGCAGGAGTGAGAGGGGCGGCGTAAGCAGGAGTGAGAGGGGCAGCGTAAGCAGGAGTGAGAGGGGCAGCGTAAGCAGGAGTGAGAGGGGCAGCGTAAGCAGGAGTGAGAGGGGCAGCGTAAGCAGGAGTGAGAGGGGCAGCGTAAGCAGGAGTGAGAGGGGCAGCGTAAGCATGAGTGAGAGGGGCAGCGTAAGCAGGAGTGAGAGGGGCAGCGTAAGCATGAGTGAGAGGGGCAGCGTAAGCAGGAGTGAGAGGGGCAGCGTAAGCAGGAGTGAGAGTGGCAGCTTATGCGGGAGTGAGAGGGGCAGCTTATGCGGGAGTGAGAGGGGCAGCTGATGCGCGAGTGAGAGGGGCAGCTGATGCGGGAGTGAGAGGGGCAGCTGATGCGGGAGTGAGAGGGGCAGCGTAAGCAGGAGTGAGAGGGGCAGCGTAAGCAGGAGTGAGAGGGGCAGCGTAAGCAGGAGTGAGAGGGGCAGCGTAAGCAGGAGTGAGAGGGGCAGCGGAAGCAGGAGTGAGAGGGGCAGCGTAAGCAGGAGTGAGAGGGGCAGCGTAAGCAGGAGTGAGAGGGGCAGCGTAAGCAGGAGTGAGAGGGGCATCGTAAGCAGGAGTGAGAGGGGCAGCGTAAGCAGGACTGAGGGGCAGGAGTGAGGAGGGCAGCTTCTGCAGGAGTGAGAGGGGCAGCGTATGCAGGAGTGAGAGGGGCAGCGTATGCAGAAGTGAGAGGGGCAGCGTATGCAGGAGTGAGAGGGGCAGCTTATGCAGGAGTGAGAGGGGCAGCTTATGCAGGAGTGAGAGGGACAGCGTAAGCAGGAGTGAGGGGGAGGCGTAAGCTGGAGTGAGAGGGGCAGCGTAAGCTGGAGTGAGAGGGGCAGCTTATGCTGGAGTGAGAGGGGCAGCTTATGCTGGAGTGAGAGGGGCAGCGTATGCAGGAGTGGGAGGGGTAGCTGATGCAGGAGTGAGAGGAGCAGCGTAAGCAGGATTGAGAGGGGCCGTTGAAGCAGGAGTGAGAGGGGCAGCGTAAGCAAGAGTGAAGAGGGGCAGCGTAAGCAGGAGTGAGAGGGGCTGCGTAAGCAGGAGTGAGAGGGGCTGCGTAAGCAGGAGTGAGAGGGGCAGCGTAAGCAGGAGTGAGAGGGGCAGCGTAAGCAGGAGTGAGAGGGGCAGCGTAAGCAGGAGTGAGAGGGGCAGCGTAAGCAGGAGTGAGAGGGGCAGCGTAAGCAGGAGTGAGAGGGGCAGCGTAAGCAGGAGTGAGAGGGGCAGCGTAAGCAGGAGTGAGAGGGGCAGAGTAAGCAGGAGTGAGAGGGGCAGCGTAAGCAGGAGTGAGAGGGGCAGCGTAAGCAGGAGTGAGAGGGGCAGCGTAAGCAGGAGGGAGAGGGGCAGCGTAAGCAGGAGCGAGAGGGGCAGCGTAAGCAGGAGCGAGAGGGGCAGCGTAAGCAGGAGCGAGAGGGGCAGCGTAAGCAGGAGCGAGAGGGGCAGCGTAAGCAGGAGCGAGAGGGGCAGCGTAAGCAGGAGCGAGAGGGGCAGCTTATGCAGGAGCGAGAGGGGCAGCGTAAGCAGGAGCGAGAGGGGCAGCGTAAGAAGGAGTGAGAGGGGCAGCGTAAGCAGGAGTGAGAGGGGCAGCGTAAGCAGGAGTGAGAGGGGCAGCGTAAGCAGGAGTGAGAGGGGCAGCGTAAGCAGGAGTGAGAGGGGCAGCGTAAGCAGGAGTGAGAGGGGCAGCGTAAGCAGGAGTGAGAGGGGCAGCGTAAGCAGGAGTGAGAGGGGCAGCGTAAGCAGGAGTGAGAGGGGCAGCGTAAGCAGGAGTGAGAGGGGCAGCGTAAGCAGGAGTGAGAGGGGCAGCGTAAGCAGGAGTGAGAGGGGCAGCTTAGCAGGAGTGAGAGGGGCAGCGTAAGCAGGAGTGAGAGGGGCAGCGTAAGCAGGAGTGAGAGGGGCAGCGTAAGCAGGAGTGAGAGGGGCAGCGTAAGCAGGAGTGAGAGGGGCAGCGTAAGCAGGAGTGAGAGGGGCAGCGTAAGCAGGAGTGAGAGGGGCAGCGTAAGCAGGAGTGAGAGGGGCAGCGTAAGCAGGAGTGAGAGGGGCAGCGTAAGCAGGAGTGAGAGGGGCAGCGTAAGCAGGAGTGAGAGGGGCAGCGTAAGCAGGAGTGAGAGGGGCAGCGTAAGCAGGAGTGAGAGGGGCAGCGTAAGCAGGAGTGAGAGGGGCAGCGTAAGCAGGAGTGAGAGGGGCAGCGTAAGCAGGAGTGAGAGGGGCAGCGTAAGCAGGAGTGAGAGGGGCAGCGTAAGCAGGAGTGAGAGGGGCAGCGTAAGCAGGAGTGAGAGGGGCAGCGTAAGCAGGAGTGAGAGGGGCAGCGTAAGCAGGAGTGAGAGGGGCAGCGTAAGCAGGAGTGAGAGGGGCAGCGTAAGCAGGAGTGAGAGGGGCAGCGTAAGCAGGAGTGAGAGGGGCAGCGTAAGCAGGAGTGAGAGGGGCAGCGTAAGCAGGAGTGAGAGGGGCAGCGTAAGCAGGAGTGAGAGGGGCAGCGTAAGCAGGAGTGAGAGGGGCAGCGTAAGCAGGAGTGAGAGGGGCAGCGTAAGCAGGAGTGAGAGGGGCAGCGTAAGCAGGAGTGAGAGGGGCAGCGGAATCATGAGTGAGAGGGGCAGCTTATGCAGGAGTGAGTGGGGCAGCGTAAGCAGGAGTGAGAGGGACAGCGTAAGCAGGAGTGAGAGGGGAGCCGAATGCAGGAGTGAGAGGGGCAGCGTAAGCTGGAGTGAGAGGGGCAGCTTATGCAGGAGTGAGAGGAGCAGCGTAAGCAGGAGTGAGAGGGGCAGCTTATGCAGGAGTGAGAGGGGCAGCTTATGCAGGAGTGAGAGAGGCAGCGTAATCTGGAGTGAGAGGGGCAGCCTATGCGGGAGCGAGAGGGGCAGCGTAAGCTGGAGCAAGATGGGCAGCGTAAGCAGGAGCGAGAAGGCCAGCTTATGGAGGAGTGAGAGCGGCAGCTTGCGCAGGAGTGAGAGCGGCAGCTTGCGCAGGAGTGAGAGGGGCCGCGTAAGCAGGAGTGAGAGGGGCCTCGTAAGCAGGAGTGAGAGGGGCCGCGTAAGCAGGAGTGAGAGGGGAGGCGTAAGCAGGAATGAAAGGGGCAGCATAAGCTGGAGTGAGGGGGACAGCGTAAGCAGGAGTGAGAGGGGAGACGTAAGCAGGAGTGAGAGGGGCAGCTTATGCTGGAGTGAGAGGGGTAGCGTAAGCAGGATTGAGAGGGGCCGTTGAAGCAGGAGTGAGAGGGGCAGCGTAAGCAAGAGTGAAGAGGGGCAGCGTAAGCAGGAGTGAGAGGGGCAGCGTAAGGAGGAGTGAGCAGAGCAGCGGAAGCAGGAGTGAGAGGGGCAGCGGAATCATGAGTGAGAGGGGCAGCTTATGCAGGAATGAAAGCGACAGCGTAAGGAGTGAGAGGGGCAGCGTGAGCAGGAGTGAGAGGGGCAGCGTAAGCAGGACTGAGAGGGGCAGGAGTGAGAAGGGCAGCTTCTGCAGGAGTGTGAGGGGCAGCCCAAGCAGGAGTGAGAGGGGAGGCGTAAGCAGGAATGAGAGGGGCAGCGTATGCAGGAGTGAGAGGGGCAGTGTATGCAGGAGTGAGAGGGGCAGCTTATGCAGGAGTGAGAGGGGCAGCTTATGCAGGAGTGAGAGGGACAGCGTAAGCAGGAGTGAGAGGGGAGGCGTGAGCAGGAATGAGAGGGGCAGCGTAAGCTGGAGTGAGAGGGGCAGCTTTTGCAGGAGTGAGAGGGGCAGCTTTTGCAGGAGTGAGAGGGGCAGCTTATGCAGGAGTGAGAGGGGCAGCTTATGCAGGAGTGAGAGGGGCAGCTTATGCAGGAGTGAGAGGGGCAGCTTATGCAGGAGTGAGAGGGGCAGCTTATGCTGGAGTGAGAGGGGCAGCTTATGCTGGAGTGAGAGGGGCAGCTTATGCTGGAGTGAGAGGGGCAGCTTATGCTGGAGTGAGAGGGGCAGCTTATGCTGGAGTGAGAGGGGCAGCGTATGCAGGAGTGGTTGGGGAAGCTTATGCAGGAGTGAGAGGGGCCGTTGAAGCAGGAGTGAGAGGGGCAGCGTAAGCAAGAGTGAAGAGGGGCAGCGTAAGCATGAGTGAGAGGGGCAGCGTAAGCATGAGTGAGAGGGGCAGCGTAAGCATGAGTGAGAGGGGCAGCGTAAGCAAGAGTGAAGAGCGGCAGCGTAAGCAGGAGTGAGAGGGGCAGCTTAAGGAGGAGTGAGCAGAGCAGCGGAAGCAGGAGTGAAAGGGGCAGCGGAATCATGAGCGAGAGGGGCAGCTTATGCAGGAGTGAGAGGGGCAGCGTAAGCAGGAGTGAGAGGGACAGCGTAAGCAGAAGTGAGAGGGGAGGCGTAAGCAGGAATGAGAGGGGCAGCTTATGCAGGAGTGAGAGGGGCAGCGCAAGCAAGAGTGAAGAGGGGCAGCGTAAGCAGGAGTGAGAGGGGCAGCGTAAGCAGGAGTGAGAGGAGCAGCGTAAGCAGGAGTGAGAGGGGCAGCTTATGCAGGAGTGAGAGGGGCAGCTTATGCAGGAGTGAGAGAGGCAGCGTAAGCAGGAGTGAGATAGTCACCGTAATCTGGAGTGAGAGGGGCAGCCTATGCGAGAGCGAGAGGGGCAGCGTAAGTTGGAGCAAGATGGGCAGCGCAAGCAGGAGCAAGATGGGCAGCGTAAGCAGGAGCGAGAAGGCCAGCTTATGGAGGAGTAAGAGCGGCAGCTTGCGCAGGAGTGAGAGCGGCAGCTTGTGCAGGAGTGAGAGGGGCCGCGTAAGCAGGAGTGAGAGGGGCAGTGTAAGCAGGAGTGAGAGGGGCAGCGTAAGCAAGAGTGAAGAGGGGCAGCGTAAGCAGGAGTGAGAGGGGCAGCGTAAGGAGGAGTGAGCAGAGCAGCGGAAGCAGGAGTGAGAGGGGCAGCGGAATCATGAGTGAGAGGGGCAGCGTAAGCAGGAGTGAGAGGGGCAGCGTAAGCAGGAGTGAGAGGGACAGCGTAAGCAGGAGTGAGAGGGGAGGCGTAAGCAGGAATGAGAGGGGCAGCGTAAGCTAGAGTGAGAGGGGCAGCTTATGCAGGAGTGAGAGGGGCAGCGTAAGCAGGAGTGAGAGGGGCAGCGTAAGCAGGAGTGAGAGGGGCAGCTTATGCAGGAGTGAGAGAGGCAGCGTAAGCAGGAGTGAAGAGGGGCAGCGTAAGCAGGAGTGAGAGGGGCAGCGTAAGCAGGAGTGAAGAGGGGCAGCGTAAGCAGGAGTGAGAGGGGCAGCGTAAGCAGGAGTGAGAGGGGCAGCGTAAGCAAGAGTGAAGAGGGGCAGCGTACGCAGGAGTGAGAGGGGCAGCGTACGCAGGAGTGAGAGGGGCAGCGTAAGCAGGAGTTAGAGGGGCAGCGTAAGCAGGAGTGAGAGGGGCAGCTTATGCAGGAGTGAGAGAGGCAGCGTAAGCAGGAGTGAGAGGGGCAGCTTATGCAGGAGTGAGAGAGGCAGCGTAAGCAGGAGTGAGAGGGGCAGCTTATGCAGGAGTGAGAGAGGCAGCGTAAGCAGGAGTGAGAGGTACAGCGTAAGCAGGAGTGAGAAGGGCAGCTTATGCAGGAGTGAGCGGGGCAGCGTAAGCAGGAGTGACGGGCAAGGGAAGGCAGGAGTGTGAGGGGCAGCGTAAGCAGGAGTGTGAGGGGCAGCGTAAGCAGGAGTGTGAGGGGCAGCGTAAGCAGGAGTGTGAGGGGCGGCGCAAGCAGGAGTGAGAGGGGCGGCGTAAGCAGGAGTGAGAGGGGCGGCGTAAGCAGGAGTGAGAGGGGCGGCGTAAGCAGGAGTGAGAGGGGCGGCGTAAGCAGGAGTGAGAGGGGCGGCGTAAGCAGGAGTGAGAGGGGCGGCGTAAGCAGGAGTGAGAGGGGCGGCGTAAGCAGGAGTGAGAGGGGCGGCGTAAGCAGGAGTGAGAGGGGCAGCGTAAGCAGGAGTGAGAGGGGCAGCGTAAGCAGGAGTGAGAGGGGCAGCGTAAGCAGGAGTGAGAGGGGCAGCGTAAGCAGGAGTGAGAGGGGCAGCGTAAGCAGGAGTGAGAGGGGCAGCGTAAGCATGAGTGAGAGGGGCAGCGTAAGCAGGAGTGAGAGGGGCAGCGTAAGCATGAGTGAGAGGGGCAGCGTAAGCAGGAGTGAGAGGGGCAGCGTAAGCAGGAGTGAGAGTGGCAGCTTATGCGGGAGTGAGAGGGGCAGCTTATGCGGGAGTGAGAGGGGCAGCTGATGCGCGAGTCAGAGGGGCAGCTGATGCGGGAGTGAGAGGGGCAGCTGATGCGGGAGTGAGAGGGGCAGCGTAAGCAGGAGTGAGAGGGGCAGCGTAAGCAGGAGTGAGAGGGGCAGCGTAAGCAGGAGTGAGAGGGGCAGCGTAAGCAGGAGTGAGAGGGGCAGCGTAAGCAGGAGTGAGAGGGGCAGCGTAAGCAGGAGTGAGAGGGGCAGCGTAAGCAGGAGTGAGAGGGGCAGCGTAAGCAGGAGTGAGAGGGGCAGCGTAAGCAGGAGTGAGAGGGGCATCGTAAGCAGGAGTGAGAGGGGCAGCGTAAGCAGGACTGAGGGGCAGGAGTGAGGAGGGCAGCTTCTGCAGGAGTGAGAGGGGCAGCGTATGCAGGAGTGAGAGGGGCAGCGTATGCAGAAGTGAGAGGGGCAGCGTATGCAGGAGTGAGAGGGGCAGCTTATGCAGGAGTGAGAGGGGCAGCTTATGCAGGAGTGAGAGGGACAGCGTAAGCAGGAGTGAGGGGGAGGCGTAAGCTGGAGTGAGAGGGGCAGCGTAAGCTGGAGTGAGAGGGGCAGCTTATGCTGGAGTGAGAGGGGCAGCTTATGCTGGAGTGAGAGGGGCAGCGTATGCAGGAGTGGGAGGGGTAGCTGATGCAGGAGTGAGAGGAGCAGCGTAAGCAGGATTGAGAGGGGCCGTTGAAGCAGGAGTGAGAGGGGCAGCGTAAGCAAGAGTGAAGAGGGGCAGCGTAAGCAGGAGTGAGAGGGGCTGCGTAAGCAGGAGTGAGAGGGGCAGCGTAAGCAGGAGTGAGAGGGGCAGCGTAAGCAGGAGTGAGAGGGGCAGCGTAAGCAGGAGTGAGAGGGGCAGCGTAAGCAGGAGTGAGAGGGGCAGCGTAAGCAGGAGTGAGAGGGGCAGCGTAAGCAGGAGTGAGAGGGGCAGCGTAAGCAGGAGTGAGAGGGGCAGCGTAAGCAGGAGTGAGAGGGGCAGCGTAAGCAGGAGTGAGAGGGGCAGCGTAAGCAGGAGTGAGAGGGGCAGCGTAAGCAGGAGCGAGAGGGGCAGCGTAAGCAGGAGCGAGAGGGGCAGCGTAAGCAGGAGCGAGAGGGGCAGCGTAAGCAGGAGCGAGAGGGGCAGCGTAAGCAGGAGCGAGAGGGGCAGCGTAAGCAGGAGCGAGAGGGGCAGCTTATGCAGGAGTGAGAGAGGCAGCGTAAGCAGGAGTGAGAGGGGCAGCGTAAGAAGGAGTGAGAGGGGCAGCGTAAGCAGGAGTGAGAGGGGCAGCGTAAGCAGGAGTGAGAGGGGCAGCGTAAGCAGGAGTGAGAGGGGCAGCGTAAGCAGGAGTGAGAGGGGCAGCGTAAGCAGGAGTGAGAGGGGCAGCGTAAGCAGGAGTGAGAGGGGCAGCGTAAGCAGGAGTGAGAGGGGCAGCGTAAGCAGGAGTGAGAGGGGCAGCGTAAGCAGGACTGAGGAGCAGGAGTGAGGAGGGCAGCTTCTGCAGGAGTGAGAGGGGCAGCGTATACAGGAGTGAGAGGGGCAGCTTATGCAGGAGTGAGAGGGGCAGCTTATGCAGGAGTGAGAGGGACAGCGTAAGCAGGAGTGAGGGGGAGGCGTAAGCTGGAGTGAGAGGGGCAGCGTAAGCTGGAGTGAGAGGGGCAGCTTATGCTGGAGTGAGAGGGGCAGCTTATGCTGGAGTGAGAGGGGCAGCGTATGCAGGAGTGGGAGGGGAAGCTGATGCAGGAGTGAGAGGAGCAGCGTAAGCAGGATTGAGAGGGGCCGTTGAAGCAGGAGTGAGAGGGGCAGCGTAAGCAAGAGTGAAGAGGGGCAGCGTAAGCAGGAGTGAGAGGGGCAGCGTAAGCAGGAGTGAGAGGGGCAGCGTAAGCAGGAGTGAGAGGGGCAGCGTAAGCAGGAGTGAGAGGGGCAGCGTAAGCAGGAGTGAGAGGGGCAGCGTAAGCAGGAGTGAGAGGGGCAGCGTAAGCAGGAGTGAGAGGGGCAGCGTAAGCAGGAGTGAGAGGGGCAGCGTAAGCAGGAGTGAGAGGGGCAGCGTAAGCAGGAGTGAGAGGGGCAGCGTAAGCAGGAGTGAGAGGGGCAGCGTAAGCAGGAGTGAGAGGGGCAGCGTAAGCAGGAGTGAGAGGGGCAGCGTAAGCAGGAGTGAGAGGGGCAGCGTAAGCAGGAGTGAGAGGGGCAGCGTAAGCAGGAGTGAGAGGGGCAGCGTAAGCAGGAGTGAGAGGGGCAGCGTAAGCAGGAGTGAGAGGGGCAGCGTAAGCAGGAGTGAGAGGGGCAGCGTAAGCAGGAGTGAGAGGGGCAGCGTAAGCAGGAGTGAGAGGGGCAGCGTAAGCAGGAGTGAGAGGGGCAGCGTAAGCAGGAGTGAGAGGGGCAGCGTAAGCAGGAGTGAGAGGGGCAGCGTAAGCAGGAGTGAGAGGGGCAGCGTAAGCAGGAGTGAGAGGGGCAGCGTAAGCAGGAGTGAGAGGGGCAGCGTAAGCAGGAGTGAGAGGGGCAGCGTAAGCAGGAGTGAGAGGGGCAGCGTAAGCAGGAGTGAGAGGGGCAGCGTAAGCAGGAGTGAGAGGGGCAGCGTAAGCAGGAGTGAGAGGGGCAGCGTAAGCAGGAGTGAGAGGGGCAGCGTAAGCAGGAGTGAGAGGGGCAGCGTAAGCAGGAGTGAGAGGGGCAGCGTAAGCAGGAGTGAGAGGGGCAGCGTAAGCAGGAGTGAGAGGGGCAGCGTAAGCAGGAGTGAGAGGGGCAGCGTAAGCAGGAGTGAGAGGGGCAGCGTAAGCAGGAGTGAGAGGGGCAGCGTAAGCAGGAGTGAGAGGGGCAGCGTAAGCAGGAGTGAGAGGGGCAGCGTAAGCAGGAGTGAGAGGGGCAGCGTAAGCAGGAGTGAGAGGGGCAGCGGAATCATGAGTGAGAGGGGCAGCTTATGCAGGAGTGAGTGGGGCAGCGTAAGCAGGAGTGAGAGGGACAGCGTAAGCAGGAGTGAGAGGGGAGCCGAATGCAGGAGTGAGAGGGGCAGCGTAAGCTGGAGTGAGAGGGGCAGCTTATGCAGGAGTGAGAGGAGCAGCGTAAGCAGGAGTGAGAGGGGCAGCTTATGCAGGAGTGAGAGGGGCAGCTTATGCAGGAGTGAGAGAGGCAGCGTAATCTGGAGTGAGAGGGGCAGCCTATGCGGGAGCGAGAGGGGCAGCGTAAGCTGGAGCAAGATGGGCAGCGTAAGCAGGAGCGAGAAGGCCAGCTTATGGAGGAGTGAGAGCGGCAGCTTGCGCAGGAGTGAGAGCGGCAGCTTGCGCAGGAGTGAGAGGGGCCGCGTAAGCAGGAGTGAGAGGGGCCTCGTAAGCAGGAGTGAGAGGGGCCGCGTAAGCAGGAGTGAGAGGGGAGGCGTAAGCAGGAATGAAAGGGGCAGCATAAGCTGGAGTGAGAGGGACAGCGTAAGCAGGAGTGAGAGGGGAGACGTAAGCAGGAGTGAGAGGGGCAGCTTATGCTGGAGTGAGAGGGGTAGCGTAAGCAGGATTGAGAGGGGCCGTTGAAGCAGGAGTGAGAGGGGCAGCGTAAGCAAGAGTGAAGAGGGGCAGCGTAAGCAGGAGTGAGAGGGGCAGCGTAAGGAGGAGTGAGCAGAGCAGCGGAAGCAGGAGTGAGAGGGGCAGCGTAAGCAGGAGTGAGAGGGGCAGCGTAAGCAGGAGTGAGAGGGGCAGCGTAAGCAGGAGTGAGAGGGGCAGCGTAAGCAGGAGTGAGAGGGGCAGCGTAAGCAGGAGTGAGAGGGGCAGCGTAAGCAGGAGTGAGAGGGGCAGCGTAAGCAGGAGTGAGAGGGGCAGCGTAAGCAGGAGTGAGAGGGGCAGCGTAAGCAGGAGTGAGAGGGGCAGCGTAAGCAGGAGTGAGAGGGGCAGCGTAAGCAGGAGTGAGAGGGGCAGCGTAAGCAGGAGTGAGAGGGGCAGCGTAAGCAGGAGTGAGAGGGGCAGCGTAAGCAGGAGTGAGAGGGGCAGCGTAAGCAGGAGTGAGAGGGGCAGCGTAAGCAGGAGTGAGAGAGGCAGCGTAAGCAGGAGTGAGAGGGGCAGCGTAAGCAGGAGTGAGAGGGGCAGCGTAAGCAGGAGTGAGAGGGGCAGCGTAAGCAGGAGTGAGAGGGGCAGCGTAAGCAGGAGTGAAAGGGGTAGCGTAAGCAGGAGTGAGAGGGGCAGCGTAAGCAGGAGTGAGAGGGGCAGCGGAATCATGAGTGAGAGGGGCAGCTTATGCAGGAGTGAGTGGGGCAGCGTAAGCAGGAGTGAGAGGGACAGCGTAAGCAGGAGTGAGAGGGGAGCCGAATGCAGGAGTGAGAGGGGCAGCGTAAGCTGGAGTGAGAGGGGCAGCTTATGCAGGAGTGAGAGGAGCAGCGTAAGCAGGAGTGAGAGGGGCAGCTTATGCAGGAGTGAGAGGGGCAGCTTATGCAGGAGTGAGAGAGGCAGCGTAATCTGGAGTGAGAGGGGCAGCCTATGCGGGAGCGAGAGGGGCAGCGTAAGCTGGAGCAAGATGGGCAGCGTAAGCAGGAGCGAGAAGGCCAGCTTATGGAGGAGTGAGAGCGGCAGCTTGCGCAGGAGTGAGAGCGGCAGCTTGCGCAGGAGTGAGAGGGGCCGCGTAAGCAGGAGTGAGAGGGGCCTCGTAAGCAGGAGTGAGAGGGGCCGCGTAAGCAGGAGTGAGAGGGGAGGCGTAAGCAGGAATGAAAGGGGCAGCATAAGCTGGAGTGAGAGGGACAGCGTAAGCAGGAGTGAGAGGGGAGACGTAAGCAGGAGTGAGAGGGGCAGCTTATGCTGGAGTGAGAGGGGTAGCGTAAGCAGGATTGAGAGGGGCCGTTGAAGCAGGAGTGAGAGGGGCAGCGTAAGCAAGAGTGAAGAGGGGCAGCGTAAGCAGGAGTGAGAGGGGCAGCGTAAGGAGGAGTGAGCAGAGCAGCGGAAGCAGGAGTGAGAGGGGCAGCGGAATCATGAGTGAGAGGGGCAGCTTATGCAGGAATGAAAGCGACAGCGTAAGGAGTGAGAGGGGCAGCGTGAGCAGGAGTGAGAGGGGCAGCGTAAGCAGGACTGAGAGGGGCAGGAGTGAGAAGGGCAGCTTCTGCAGGAGTGTGAGGGGCAGCCCAAGCAGGAGTGAGAGGGGAGGCGTAAGCAGGAATGAGAGGGGCAGCGTATGCAGGAGTGAGAGGGGCAGTGTATGCAGGAGTGAGAGGGGCAGCTTATGCAGGAGTGAGAGGGGCAGCTTATGCAGGAGTGAGAGGGACAGCGTAAGCAGGAGTGAGAGGGGAGGCGTGAGCAGGAATGAGAGGGGCAGCGTAAGCTGGAGTGAGAGGGGCAGCTTTTGCAGGAGTGAGAGGGGCAGCTTTTGCAGGAGTGAGAGGGGCAGCTTATGCAGGAGTGAGAGGGGCAGCTTATGCAGGAGTGAGAGGGGCAGCTTATGCAGGAGTGAGAGGGGCAGCTTATGCAGGAGTGAGAGGGGCAGCTTATGCTGGAGTGAGAGGGGCAGCTTATGCTGGAGTGAGAGGGGCAGCTTATGCTGGAGTGAGAGGGGCAGCTTATGCTGGAGTGAGAGGGGCAGCTTATGCTGGAGTGAGAGGGGCAGCTTATGCTGGAGTGAGAGGGGCAGCGTAAGCAGGAGTGAGAGGGGCAGCGTAAGCAGGAGTGAGAGGGGCAGCGTAAGCAGGAGTGAGAGGGGCAGCGTAAGCAGGAGTGAGAGGGGCAGCGTAAGCAGGAGTGAGAGGGGCAGCGTAAGCAGGAGTGAGAGGGGCAGCGTAAGCAGGAGTGAGAGGGGCAGCGTAAGCTGGAGTGAGAGGGGCAGCGTAAGCAGGAGTGAGAGGGGCAGCGTAAGCAGGAGTGAGAGGGGCAGCGTAAGCAGGAGTGAGAGGGGCAGCGTAAGCAGGAGTGAGAGGGGCAGCGTAAGCAGGAGTGAGAGGGGCAGCGTAAGCAGGAGTGAGAGGGGCAGCGTAAGCAGGAGTGAGAGGGGCAGCGTAAGCAGGAGTGAAAGGGGTAGCGTAAGCAGGAGTGAGAGGGGCAGCGTAAGCAGGAGTGAGAGGGGCAGCGGAATCATGAGTGAGAGGGGCAGCTTATGCAGGAGTGAGTGGGGCAGCGTAAGCAGGAGTGAGAGGGACAGCGTAAGCAGGAGTGAGAGGGGAGCCGAATGCAGGAGTGAGAGGGGCAGCGTAAGCTGGAGTGAGAGGGGCAGCTTATGCAGGAGTGAGAGGAGCAGCGTAAGCAAGAGTGAGAGGGGCAGCTTATGCAGGAGTGAGAGGGGCAGCTTATGCAGGAGTGAGAGAGGCAGCGTAATCTGGAGTGAGAGGGGCAGCCTATGCGGGAGCGAGAGGGGCAGCGTAAGCTGGAGCAAGATGGGCAGCGTAAGCAGGAGCGAGAAGGCCAGCTTATGGAGGAGTGAGAGCGGCAGCTTGCGCAGGAGTGAGAGCGGCAGCTTGCGCAGGAGTGAGCGGGGCCGCGTAAGCAGGAGTGAGAGGGGCCTCGTAAGCAGGAGTGAGAGGGGCCGCGTAAGCAGGAGTGAGAGGGGAGGCGTAAGCAGGAATGAAAGGGGCAGCATAAGCTGGAGTGAGAGGGACAGCGTAAGCAGGAGTGAGAGGGGAGACGTAAGCAGGAGTGAGAGGGGCAGCTTATGCTGGAGTGAGAGGGGTAGCGTAAGCAGGATTGAGAGGGGCCGTTGAAGCAGGAGTGAGAGGGGCAGCGTAAGCAAGAGTGAAGAGGGGCAGCGTAAGCAGGAGTGAGAGGGGCAGCGTAAGGAGGAGTGAGCAGAGCAGCGGAAGCAGGAGTGAGAGGGGCAGCGGAATCATGAGTGAGAGGGGCAGCTTATGCAGGAATGAAAGCGACAGCGTAAGGAGTGAGAGGGGCAGCGTGAGCAGGAGTGAGAGGGGCAGCGTAAGCAGGACTGAGAGGGGCAGGAGTGAGAAGGGCAGCTTCTGCAGGAGTGTGAGGGGCAGCCCAAGCAGGAGTGAGAGGGGAGGCGTAAGCAGGAATGAGAGGGGCAGCGTATGCAGGAGTGAGAGGGGCAGTGTATGCAGGAGTGAGAGGGGCAGCTTATGCAGGAGTGAGAGGGGCAGCTTATGCAGGAGTGAGAGGGACAGCGTAAGCAGGAGTGAGAGGGGAGGCGTGAGCAGGAATGAGAGGGGCAGCGTAAGCTGGAGTGAGAGGGGCAGCTTTTGCAGGAGTGAGAGGGGCAGCTTTTGCAGGAGTGAGAGGGGCAGCTTATGCAGGAGTGAGAGGGGCAGCTTATGCAGGAGTGAGAGGGGCAGCTTATGCAGGAGTGAGAGGGGCAGCTTATGCAGGAGTGAGAGGGGCAGCTTATGCTGGAGTGAGAGGGGCAGCTTATGCTGGAGTGAGAGGGGCAGCTTATGCTGGAGTGAGAGGGGCAGCTTATGCTGGAGTGAGAGGGGCAGCTTATGCTGGAGTGAGAGGGGCAGCTTATGCTGGAGTGAGAGGGGCAGCGTATGCAGGAGTGGTTGGGGAAGCTTATGCAGGAGTGAGAGGGGCCGTTGAAGCAGGAGTGAGAGGGGCAGCGTAAGCAAGAGTGAAGAGGGGCAGCGTAAGCATGAGTGAGAGGGGCAGCGTAAGCATGAGTGAGAGGGGCAGCGTAAGCATGAGTGAGAGGGGCAGCGTAAGCAAGAGTGAAGAGCGGCAGCGTAAGCAGGAGTGAGAGGGGCAGCTTAAGGAGGAGTGAGCAGAGCAGCGGAAGCAGGAGTGAAAGGGGCAGCGGAATCATGAGCGAGAGGGGCAGCTTATGCAGGAGTGAGAGGGGCAGCGTAAGCAGGAGTGAGAGGGACAGCGTAAGCAGAAGTGAGAGGGGAGGCGTAAGCAGGAATGAGAGGGGCAGCTTATGCAGGAGTGAGAGGGGCAGCGCAAGCAAGAGTGAAGAGGGGCAGCGTAAGCAGGAGTGAGAGGGGCAGCGTAAGCAGGAGTGAGAGGAGCAGCGGAAGCAGGAGTGAGAGGGGCAGCTTATGCAGGAGTGAGAGGGGCAGCTTATGCAGGAGTGAGAGAGGCAGCGTAAGCAGGAGTGAGATAGTCAGCGTAATCTGGAGTGAGAGGGGCAGCCTATGCGAGAGCGAGAGGGGCAGCGTAAGTTGGAGCAAGATGGGCAGCGCAAGCAGGAGAAAGATGGGCAGCGTAAGCAGGAGCGAGAAGGCCAGCTTATGGAGGAGTAAGAGCGGCAGCTTGCGCAGGAGTGAGAGCGGCAGCTTGTGCAGGAGTGAGAGGGGCCGCGTAAGCAGGAGTGAGAGGGGCCGCGCAAGCAGGAGTGAGAGGGGCCGCGTAAGCAGGAGTGAGGGGGGCCGCGTAAGCAGGAGTGAGAGGGGCCGCGTAAGCAGGAGTGAGAGGGGCCGCGTAAGCAGGAGTGAGAGGGGCCGCGTAAGCAGGAGTGAGAGGGGCCGCGTAAGCAGGAGTGAGAGGGGCCGCGTAAGCAGGAGTGAGAGGGGCCGCGTAAGCAGGAGTGAGAGGGGCCGCGTAAGCAGGAGTGAGAGGGGCCGCGTAAGCAGGAGTGAGAGGGGCCGCGTAAGCAGGAGTGAGAGGGGCAGCGTAAGCAGGAGTGAGAGGGGCAGCGTAAGCAGGAGTGAGAGGGGCAGCGTAAGCAGGACTGAGGAGCAGGAGTGAGGAGGGCAGCTTCTGCAGGAGTGAGAGGGGCAGCGTATACAGGAGTGAGAGGGGCAGCTTATGCAGGAGTGAGAGGGGCAGCTTATGCAGGAGTGAGAGGGACAGCGTAAGCAGGAGTGAGGGGGAGGCGTAAGCTGGAGTGAGAGGGGCAGCGTAAGCTGGAGTGAGAGGGGCAGCTTATGCTGGAGTGAGAGGGGCAGCTTATGCTGGAGTGAGAGGGGCAGCGTATGCAGGAGTGGGAGGGGAAGCTGATGCAGGAGTGAGAGGAGCAGCGTAAGCAGGATTGAGAGGGGCCGTTGAAGCAGGAGTGAGAGGGGCAGCATAAGCAAGAGTGAAGAGGGGCAGCGTAAGCAGGAGTGAGAGGGGCAGCGTAAGCAGGAGTGAGAGGGGCAGCGTAAGCAGGAGTGAGAGGGGCAGCGTAAGCAGGAGTGAGAGGGGCAGCGTAAGCAGGAGTGAGAGGGGCAGCGTAAGCAGGAGTGAGAGGGGCAGCGTAAGCAGGAGTGAGAGGGGCAGCGTAAGCAGGAGTGAGAGGGGCAGCGTAAGCAGGAGTGAGAGGGGCAGCGTAAGCAGGAGTGAGAGGGGCAGCGTAAGCAGGAGTGAGAGGGGCAGCGTAAGCAGGAGTGAGAGGGGCAGCGTAAGCAGGAGTGAGAGGGGCAGCGTAAGCAGGAGTGAGAGGGGCAGCGTAAGCAGGAGTGAGAGGGGCAGCGTAAGCAGGAGTGAGAGGGGCAGCGTAAGCAGGAGTGAGAGGGGCAGCGTAAGCAGGAGTGAGAGGGGCAGCGTAAGCAGGAGTGAGAGGGGCAGCGTAAGCAGGAGTGAGAGGGGCAGCGTAAGCAGGAGTGAGAGGGGCAGCGTAAGCAGGAGTGAGAGGGGCAGCGTAAGCAGGAGTGAGAGGGGCAGCGTAAGCAGGAGTGAGAGGGGCAGCGTAAGCAGGAGTGAGAGGGGCAGCGTAAGCAGGAGTGAGAGGGGCAGCGTAAGCAGGAGTGAGAGGGGCAGCGTAAGCAGGAGTGAGAGGGGCAGCGTAAGCAGGAGTGAGAGGGGCAGCGTAAGCAGGAGTGAGAGGGGCAGCGTAAGCAGGAGTGAGAGGGGCAGCGTAAGCAGGAGTGAGAGGGGCAGCGTAAGCAGGAGTGAGAGGGGCAGCGTAAGCAGGAGTGAGAGGGGCAGCGTAAGCAGGAGTGAGAGGGGCAGCGTAAGCAGGAGTGAGAGGGGCAGCGTAAGCAGGAGTGAGAGGGGCAGCGTAAGCAGGAGTGAGAGGGGCAGCGTAAGCAGGAGTGAGAGGGGCAGCGTAAGCAAGAGTGAAGAGGGGCAGCGTAAGCAGGAGTGAGAGGGGCAGCGTAAGCAGGAGTGAGAGGGGCAGCGTAAGCAGGAGTGAGAGGGGCAGCGTAAGCAGGAGTGAGAGGGGCAGCGTAAGCAGGAGTGAGAGGGGCAGCGTAAGCAGGAGTGAGAGGGGCAGCGTAAGCAGGAGTGAGAGGGGCAGCGTAAGCAGGAGTGAGAGGGGCAGCGTAAGCAGGAGTGAGAGGGGCAGCGTAAGCAGGAGTGAGAGGGGCAGCGTAAGCAGGAGTGAGAGGGGCAGCGTAAGCAGGAGTGAGAGGGGCAGCGTAAGCAGGAGTGAGAGGGGCAGCGTAAGCAGGAGTGAGAGGGGCAGCGTAAGCAGGAGTGAGAGGGGCAGCGTAAGCAGGAGTGAGAGGGGCAGCGTAAGCAGGAGTGAGAGGGGCAGCGTAAGCAGGAGTGAGAGGGGCAGCGTAAGCAGGAGTGAGAGGGGCAGCGTAAGCAGGAGTGAGAGGGGCAGCGTAAGCAGGAGTGAGAGGGGCAGCGTAAGCAGGAGTGAGAGGGGCAGCGTAAGCAGGAGTGAGAGGGGCAGCGTAAGCAGGAGTGAGAGGGGCAGCGTAAGCAGGAGTGAGAGGGGCAGCGTAAGCAGGAGTGAGAGGGGCAGCGTAAGCAGGAGTGAGAGGGGCAGCGTAAGCAGGAGTGAGAGGGGCAGCGTAAGCAGGAGTGAGAGGGGCAGCGTAAGCAGGAGTGAGAGGGGCAGCGTAAGCAGGAGTGAGAGGGGCAGCGTAAGCAGGAGTGAGAGGGGCAGCGTAAGCAGGAGTGAGAGGGGCAGCGTAAGCAGGAGTGAGAGGGGCAGCGTAAGCAGGAGTGAGAGGGGCAGCGTAAGCAGGAGTGAGAGGGGTAGCGTAAGCAGGAGTGAGAGGGGCAGCGTAAGCAGGAGTGAGAGGGGCAGCGGAATCATGAGTGAGAGGGGCAGCTTATGCAGGAGTGAGTGGGGCAGCGTAAGCAGGAGTGAGAGGGACAGCGTAAGCAGGAGTGAGAGGGGAGCCGAATGCAGGAGTGAGAGGGGCAGCGTAAGCTGGAGTGAGAGGGGCAGCTTATGCAGGAGTGAGAGGAGCAGCGTAAGCAGGAGTGAGAGGGGCAGCGTAAGCAGGAGTGAGAGGGACAGCGTAAGCAGGAGTGAGAGGGGAGCCGAATGCAGGAGTGAGAGGGGCAGCGTAAGCAGGAGTGAGAGGGGCAGCTTATGCAGGAGTGAGAGGGGCAGCTTATGCAGGAGTGAGAGAGGCAGCGTAATCTGGAGTGAGAGGGGCAGCCTATGCGGGAGCGAGAGGGGCAGCGTAAGCTGGAGCAAGATGGGCAGCGTAAGCAGGAGCGAGAAGGCCAGCTTATGGAGGAGTGAGAGCGGCAGCTTGCGCAGGAGTGAGAGCGGCAGCTTGCGCAGGAGTGAGAGGGGCCGCGTAAGCAGGAGTGAGAGGGGCCTCGTAAGCAGGAGTGAGAGGGGCCGCGTAAGCAGGAGTGAGAGGGGAGGCGTAAGCAGGAATGAAAGGGGCAGCATAAGCTGGAGTGAGAGGGACAGCGTAAGCAGGAGTGAGAGGGGAGACGTAAGCAGGAGTGAGAGGGGCAGCTTATGCTGGAGTGAGAGGGGTAGCGTAAGCAGGATTGAGAGGGGCCGTTGAAGCAGGAGTGAGAGGGGCAGCGTAAGCAAGAGTGAAGAGGGGCAGCGTAAGCAGGAGTGAGAGGGGCAGCGTAAGGAGGAGTGAGCAGAGCAGCGGAAGCAGGAGTGAGAGGGGCAGCGGAATCATGAGTGAGAGGGGCAGCTTATGCAGGAATGAAAGCGACAGCGTAAGGAGTGAGAGGGGCAGCGTGAGCAGGAGTGAGAGGGGCAGCGTAAGCAGGACTGAGAGGGGCAGGAGTGAGAAGGGCAGCTTCTGCAGGAGTGTGAGGGGCAGCCCAAGCAGGAGTGAGAGGGGAGGCGTAAGCAGGAATGAGAGGGGCAGCGTATGCAGGAGTGAGAGGGGCAGTGTATGCAGGAGTGAGAGGGGCAGCTTATGCAGGAGTGAGAGGGGCAGCCTATGCAGGAGTGAGAGGGACAGCGTAAGCAGGAGTGAGAGGGGAGGCGTGAGCAGGAATGAGAGGGGCAGCGTAAGCTGGAGTGAGAGGGGCAGCTTTTGCAGGAGTGAGAGGGGCAGCTTTTGCAGGAGTGAGAGGGGCAGCTTATGCAGGAGTGAGAGGGGCAGCTTATGCAGGAGTGAGAGGGGCAGCTTATGCAGGAGTGAGAGGGGCAGCTTATGCAGGAGTGAGAGGGGCAGCTTATGCTGGAGTGAGAGGGGCAGCTTATGCTGGAGTGAGAGGGGCAGCTTATGCTGGAGTGAGAGGGGCAGCTTATGCTGGAGTGAGAGGGGCAGCTTATGCTGGAGTGAGAGGGGCAGCGTATGCAGGAGTGGTTGGGGAAGCTTATGCAGGAGTGAGAGGGGCCGTTGAAGCAGGAGTGAGAGGGGCAGCGTAAGCAAGAGTGAAGAGGGGCAGCGTAAGCATGAGTGAGAGGGGCAGCGTAAGCATGAGTGAGAGGGGCAGCGTAAGCATGAGTGAGAGGGGCAGCGTAAGCAAGAGTGAAGAGCGGCAGCGTAAGCAGGAGTACTGAGGGGTGTGGTTAGACAGGGGGAGGAGTACGGAGGGAGCGGAGTGAAAGGGGCAGCGGAATCATGAGCGAGAGGGGCAGCTGATGCAGGAGTGAGAGGGGCAGCGTAAGCAGGAGTGAGAGGGACAGCGTAAGCAGAAGTGAGAGGGGAGGCGTAAGCAGGAATGAGAGGGGCAGCTTATGCAGGAGTGAGAGGGGCAGCGCAAGCAAGAGTGAAGAGGGGCAGCGTAAGCAGGAGTGAGAGGGGCAGCGTAAGCAGGAGTGAGAGGAGCAGCGTAAGCAGGAGTGAGAGGGGCAGCTTATGCAGGAGTGAGAGGGGCAGCTTATGCAGGAGTGAGAGAGGCAGCGTAAGCAGGAGTGGGATAGTCAGCGTAATCTGGAGTGAGAGGGGCAGCCTATGCGAGAGCGAGAGGGGCAGCGTAAGTTGGAGCAAGATGGGCAGCGCAAGCAGGAGCAAGATGGGCAGCGTAAGCAGGAGCGAGAAGGCCAGCTTATGGAGGAGTAAGAGCGGCAGCTTGCGCAGGAGTGAGAGCGGCAGCTTGTGCAGGAGTGAGAGGGGCCGCGTAAGCAGGAGTGAGAGGGGCAGTGTAAGCAGGAGTGAGAGGGGCAGCGTAAGCAAGAGTGAAGAGGGGCAGCGTAAGCAGGAGTGAGAGGGGCAGCGTAAGGAGGAGTGAGCAGAGCAGCGGAAGCAGGAGTGAGAGGGACAGCGTAAGCAGGAGTGAGAGGGGAGGCGTAAGCAGGAATGAGAGGGGCAGCGTAAGCTAGAGTGAGAGGGGCAGCTTATGCAGGAGTGAGAGGGGCAGCGTAAGCAGGAATGAGAGGGGCAGCGTAAGCAGGAGTGAGAGGGGCAGCTTATGCAGGAGTGAGAGAGGCAGCGTAAGCAGGAGTGAAGAGGGGCAGCGTAAGCAGGAGTGAGAGGGGCAGCGTAAGCAGGAGTGAAGAGGGGCAGCGTAAGCAGGAGTGAGAGGGGCAGCGTAAGCAGGAGTGAGAGGGGCAGCGTAAGCAAGAGTGAAGAGGGGCAGCGTACGCAGGAGTGAGAGGGGCAGCGTAAGCAGGAGTTAGAGGGGCAGCGTAAGCAGGAGTGAGAGGGGCAGCGTAAGCAGGAGTGAGAGGGGCAGCTTATGCAGGAGTGAGAGAGGCAGCGTAAGCAGGAGTGAGAGGGGCAGCTTATGCAGGAGTGAGAGAGGCAGCGTAAGCAGGAGTGAGAGGGGCAGCTTATGCAGGAGTGAGAGAGGCAGCGTAAGCAGGAGTGAGAGGTACAGCGTAAGCAGGAGTGAGAAGGGCAGCTTATGCAGGAGTGAGCGGGGCAGCGTAAGCAGGAGTGACGGGCAAGGGAAGGCAGGAGTGTGAGGGGCAGCGTAAGCAGGAGTGTGAGGGGCAGCGTAAGCAGGAGTGTGAGGGGCGGCGCAAGCAGGAGTGAGAGGGGCGGCGTAAGCAGGAGTGAGAGGGGCGGCGTAAGCAGGAGTGAGAGGGGCGGCGTAAGCAGGAGTGAGAGGGGCGGCGTAAGCAGGAGTGAGAGGGGCGGCGTAAGCAGGAGTGAGAGGGGCGGCGTAAGCAGGAGTGAGAGGGGCGGCGTAAGCAGGAGTGAGAGGGGCGGCGTAAGCAGGAGTGAGAGGGGCGGCGTAAGCAGGAGTGAGAGGGGCGGCGTAAGCAGGAGTGAGAGGGGCGGCGTAAGCAGGAGTGAGAGGGGCAGCGTAAGCAGGAGTGAGAGGGGCAGCGTAAGCAGGAGTGAGAGGGGCAGCGTAAGCAGGAGTGAGAGGGGCAGCGTAAGCATGAGTGAGAGGGGCAGCGTAAGCAGGAGTGAGAGGGGCAGCGTAAGCATGAGTGAGAGGGGCAGCGTAAGCAGGAGTGAGAGGGGCAGCGTAAGCAGGAGTGAGAGTGGCAGCTTATGCGGGAGTGAGAGGGGCAGCTTATGCGGGAGTGAGAGGGGCAGCTGATGCGCGAGTGAGAGGGGCAGCTGATGCGGGAGTGAGAGGGGCAGCTGATGCGGGAGTGAGAGGGGCAGCGTAAGCAGGAGTGAGAGGGGCAGCGTAAGCAGGAGTGAGAGGGGCAGCGTAAGCAGGAGTGAGAGGGGCAGCGTAAGCAGGAGTGAGAGGGGCAGCGTAAGCAGGAGTGAGAGGGGCAGCGTAAGCAGGAGTGAGAGGGGCAGCGTAAGCAGGAGTGAGAGGGGCAGCGTAAGCAGGAGTGAGAGGGGCAGCGTAAGCAGGAGTGAGAGGGGCATCGTAAGCAGGAGTGAGAGGGGCAGCGTAAGCAGGACTGAGGGGCAGGAGTGAGGAGGGCAGCTTCTGCAGGAGTGAGAGGGGCAGCGTATGCAGGAGTGAGAGGGGCAGCGTATGCAGAAGTGAGAGGGGCAGCGTATGCAGGAGTGAGAGGGGCAGCTTATGCAGGAGTGAGAGGGGCAGCTTATGCAGGAGTGAGAGGGACAGCGTAAGCAGGAGTGAGGGGGAGGCGTAAGCTGGAGTGAGAGGGGCAGCGTAAGCTGGAGTGAGAGGGGCAGCTTATGCTGGAGTGAGAGGGGCAGCTTATGCTGGAGTGAGAGGGGCAGCGTATGCAGGAGTGGGAGGGGTAGCTGATGCAGGAGTGAGAGGAGCAGCGTAAGCAGGATTGAGAGGGGCCGTTGAAGCAGGAGTGAGAGGGGCAGCGTAAGCAAGAGTGAAGAGGGGCAGCGTAAGCAGGAGTGAGAGGGGCTGCGTAAGCAGGAGTGAGAGGGGCAGCGTAAGCAGGAGTGAGAGGGGCAGCGTAAGCAGGAGTGAGAGGGGCAGCGTAAGCAGGAGTGAGAGGGGCAGCGTAAGCAGGAGTGAGAGGGGCAGCGTAAGCAGGAGTGAGAGGGGCAGCGTAAGCAGGAGTGAGAGGGGCAGCGTAAGCAGGAGTGAGAGGGGCAGCGTAAGCAGGAGTGAGAGGGGCAGCGTAAGCAGGAGGGAGAGGGGCAGCGTAAGCAGGAGCGAGAGGGGCAGCGTAAGCAGGAGCGAGAGGGGCAGCGTAAGCAGGAGCGAGAGGGGCAGCGTAAGCAGGAGCGAGAGGGGCAGCGTAAGCAGGAGCGAGAGGGGCAGCGTAAGCAGGAGCGAGAGGGGCAGCTTATGCAGGAGTGAGAGAGGCAGCGTAAGCAGGAGTGAGAGCGGCAGCGTAAGAAGGAGTGAGAGGGGCAGCGTAAGCAGGAGTGAGAGGGGCAGCGTAAGCAGGAGTGAGAGGGGCAGCGTAAGCAGGAGTGAGAGGGGCAGCGTAAGCAGGAGTGAGAGGGGCAGCGTAAGCAGGAGTGAGAGGGGCAGCGTAAGCAGGAGTGAGAGGGGCAGCGTAAGCAGGAGTGAGAGGGGCAGCGTAAGCAGGAGTGAGAGGGGCAGCGTAAGCAGGACTGAGGAGCAGGAGTGAGGAGGGCAGCTTCTGCAGGAGTGAGAGGGGCAGCGTATACAGGAGTGAGAGGGGCAGCTTATGCAGGAGTGAGAGGGGCAGCTTATGCAGGAGTGAGAGGGACAGCGTAAGCAGGAGTGAGGGGGAGGCGTAAGCTGGAGTGAGAGGGGCAGCGTAAGCTGGAGTGAGAGGGGCAGCTTATGCTGGAGTGAGAGGGGCAGCTTATGCTGGAGTGAGAGGGGCAGCGTATGCAGGAGTGGGAGGGGAAGCTGATGCAGGAGTGAGAGGAGCAGCGTAAGCAGGATTGAGAGGGGCCGTTGAAGCAGGAGTGAGAGGGGCAGCGTAAGCAAGAGTGAAGAGGGGCAGCGTAAGCAGGAGTGAGAGGGGCAGCGTAAGCAGGAGTGAGAGGGGCAGCGTAAGCAGGAGTGAGAGGGGCAGCGTAAGCAGGAGTGAGAGGGGCAGCGTAAGCAGGAGTGAGAGGGGCAGCGTAAGCAGGAGTGAGAGGGGCAGCGTAAGCAGGAGTGAGAGGGGCAGCGTAAGCAGGAGTGAGAGGGGCAGCGTAAGCAGGAGTGAGAGGGGCAGCGTAAGCAGGAGTGAGAGGGGCAGCGTAAGCAGGAGTGAGAGGGGCAGCGTAAGCAGGAGTGAGAGGGGCAGCGTAAGCAGGAGTGAGAGGGGCAGCGTAAGCAGGAGTGAGAGGGGCAGCGTAAGCAGGAGTGAGAGGGGCAGCGTAAGCAGGAGTGAGAGGGGCAGCGTAAGCAGGAGTGAGAGGGGCAGCGTAAGCAGGAGTGAGAGGGGCAGCGTAAGCAGGAGTGAGAGGGGCAGCGTAAGCAGGAGTGAGAGGGGCAGCGTAAGCAGGAGTGAGAGGGGCAGCGTAAGCAGGAGTGAGAGGGGCAGCGTAAGCAGGAGTGAGAGGGGCAGCGTAAGCAGGAGTGAGAGGGGCAGCGTAAGCAGGAGTGAGAGGGGCAGCGTAAGCAGGAGTGAGAGGGGCAGCGTAAGCAGGAGTGAGAGGGGCAGCGTAAGCAGGAGTGAGAGGGGCAGCGTAAGCAGGAGTGAGAGGGGCAGCGTAAGCAGGAGTGAGAGGGGCAGCGTAAGCAGGAGTGAGAGGGGCAGCGTAAGCAGGAGTGAGAGGGGCAGCGTAAGCAGGAGTGAGAGGGGCAGCGTAAGCAGGAGTGAGAGGGGCAGCGTAAGCAGGAGTGAGAGGGGCAGCGTAAGCAGGAGTGAGAGGGGCAGCGTAAGCAGGAGTGAGAGGGGCAGCGTAAGCAGGAGTGAGAGGGGCAGCGTAAGCAGGAGTGAGAGGGGCAGCGTAAGCAGGAGTGAGAGGGGCAGCGTAAGCAGGAGTGAGAGGGGCAGCGTAAGCAGGAGTGAGAGGGGCAGCGGAATCATGAGTGAGAGGGGCAGCTTATGCAGGAGTGAGTGGGGCAGCGTAAGCAGGAGTGAGAGGGACAGCGTAAGCAGGAGTGAGAGGGGAGCCGAATGCAGGAGTGAGAGGGGCAGCGTAAGCTGGAGTGAGAGGGGCAGCTTATGCAGGAGTGAGAGGAGCAGCGTAAGCAGGAGTGAGAGGGGCAGCTTATGCAGGAGTGAGAGGGGCAGCTTATGCAGGAGTGAGAGAGGCAGCGTAATCTGGAGTGAGAGGGGCAGCCTATGCGGGAGCGAGAGGGGCAGCGTAAGCTGGAGCAAGATGGGCAGCGTAAGCAGGAGCGAGAAGGCCAGCTTATGGAGGAGTGAGAGCGGCAGCTTGCGCAGGAGTGAGAGCGGCAGCTTGCGCAGGAGTGAGAGGGGCCGCGTAAGCAGGAGTGAGAGGGGCCTCGTAAGCAGGAGTGAGAGGGGCCGCGTAAGCAGGAGTGAGAGGGGAGGCGTAAGCAGGAATGAAAGGGGCAGCATAAGCTGGAGTGAGAGGGACAGCGTAAGCAGGAGTGAGAGGGGAGACGTAAGCAGGAGTGAGAGGGGCAGCTTATGCTGGAGTGAGAGGGGTAGCGTAAGCAGGATTGAGAGGGGCCGTTGAAGCAGGAGTGAGAGGGGCAGCGTAAGCAAGAGTGAAGAGGGGCAGCGTAAGCAGGAGTGAGAGGGGCAGCGTAAGGAGGAGTGAGCAGAGCAGCGGAAGCAGGAGTGAGAGGGGCAGCGTAAGCAGGAGTGAGAGGGGCAGCGTAAGCAGGAGTGAGAGGGGCAGCGTAAGCAGGAGTGAGAGGGGCAGCGTAAGCAGGAGTGAGAGGGGCAGCGTAAGCAGGAGTGAGAGGGGCAGCGTAAGCAGGAGTGAGAGGGGCAGCGTAAGCAGGAGTGAGAGGGGCAGCGTAAGCAGGAGTGAGAGGGGCAGCGTAAGCAGGAGTGAGAGGGGCAGCGTAAGCAGGAGTGAGAGGGGCAGCGTAAGCAGGAGTGAGAGGGGCAGCGTAAGCAGGAGTGAGAGGGGCAGCGTAAGCAGGAGTGAGAGGGGCAGCGTAAGCAGGAGTGAGAGGGGCAGCGTAAGCAGGAGTGAGAGGGGCAGCGTAAGCAGGAGTGAGAGGGGCAGCGTAAGCAGGAGTGAGAGGGGCAGCGTAAGCAGGAGTGAGAGGGGCAGCGTAAGCAGGAGTGAGAGGGGCAGCGTAAGCAGGAGTGAGAGGGGCAGCGTAAGCAGGAGTGAGAGGGGCAGCGTAAGCAGGAGTGAGAGGGGCAGCGTAAGCAGGAGTGAGAGGGGCAGCGTAAGCAGGAGTGAGAGGGGCAGCGTAAGCAGGAGTGAGAGGGGCAGCGTAAGCAGGAGTGAGAGGGGCAGCGTAAGCAGGAGTGAGAGGGGCAGCGTAAGCAGGAGTGAGAGGGGCAGCGTAAGCAGGAGTGAGAGGGGCAGCGTAAGCAGGAGTGAGAGGGGCAGCGTAAGCAGGAGTGAGAGGGGCAGCGTAAGCAGGAGTGAGAGGGGCAGCGTAAGCAGGAGTGAGAGGGGCAGCGTAAGCAGGAGTGAGAGGGGCAGCGTAAGCAGGAGTGAGAGGGGCAGCGTAAGCAGGAGTGAGAGGGGCAGCGTAAGCAGGAGTGAGAGGGGCAGCGTAAGCAGGAGTGAGAGGGGCAGCGTAAGCAGGAGTGAGAGGGGCAGCGTAAGCAGGAGTGAGAGGGGCAGCGTAAGCAGGAGTGAGAGGGGCAGCGTAAGCAGGAGTGAGAGGGGCAGCGTAAGCAGGAGTGAGAGGGGCAGCGGAATCATGAGTGAGAGGGGCAGCTTATGCAGGAGTGAGTGGGGCAGCGTAAGCAGGAGTGAGAGGGACAGCGTAAGCAGGAGTGAGAGGGGAGCCGAATGCAGGAGTGAGAGGGGCAGCGTAAGCTGGAGTGAGAGGGGCAGCTTATGCAGGAGTGAGAGGAGCAGCGTAAGCAGGAGTGAGAGGGGCAGCTTATGCAGGAGTGAGAGGGGCAGCTTATGCAGGAGTGAGAGAGGCAGCGTAATCTGGAGCGAGAGGGGCAGCCTATGCGGGAGCGAGAGGGGCAGCGTAAGCTGGAGCAAGATGGGCAGCGTAAGCAGGAGCGAGAAGGCCAGCTTATGGAGGAGTGAGAGCGGCAGCTTGCGCAGGAGTGAGAGCGGCAGCTTGCGCAGGAGTGAGAGGGGCCGCGTAAGCAGGAGTGAGAGGGGCCTCGTAAGCAGGAGTGAGAGGGGCCGCGTAAGCAGGAGTGAGAGGGGAGGCGTAAGCAGGAATGAAAGGGGCAGCATAAGCTGGAGTGAGAGGGACAGCGTAAGCAGGAGTGAGAGGGGAGACGTAAGCAGGAGTGAGAGGGGCAGCTTATGCTGGAGTGAGAGGGGTAGCGTAAGCAGGATTGAGAGGGGCCGTTGAAGCAGGAGTGAGAGGGGCAGCGTAAGCAAGAGTGAAGAGGGGCAGCGTAAGCAGGAGTGAGAGGGGCAGCGTAAGGAGGAGTGAGCAGAGCAGCGGAAGCAGGAGTGAGAGGGGCAGCGGAATCATGAGTGAGAGGGGCAGCTTATGCAGGAATGAAAGCGACAGCGTAAGGAGTGAGAGGGGCAGCGTGAGCAGGAGTGAGAGGGGCAGCGTAAGCAGGACTGAGAGGGGCAGGAGTGAGAAGGGCAGCTTCTGCAGGAGTGTGAGGGGCAGCCCAAGCAGGAGTGAGAGGGGAGGCGTAAGCAGGAATGAGAGGGGCAGCGTATGCAGGAGTGAGAGGGGCAGTGTATGCAGGAGTGAGAGGGGCAGCTTATGCAGGAGTGAGAGGGGCAGCTTATGCAGGAGTGAGAGGGACAGCGTAAGCAGGAGTGAGAGGGGAGGCGTGAGCAGGAATGAGAGGGGCAGCGTAAGCTGGAGTGAGAGGGGCAGCTTTTGCAGGAGTGAGAGGGGCAGCTTTTGCAGGAGTGAGAGGGGCAGCTTATGCAGGAGTGAGAGGGGCAGCTTATGCAGGAGTGAGAGGGGCAGCTTATGCAGGAGTGAGAGGGGCAGCTTATGCAGGAGTGAGAGGGGCAGCTTATGCTGGAGTGAGAGGGGCAGCTTATGCTGGAGTGAGAGGGGCAGCTTATGCTGGAGTGAGAGGGGCAGCTTATGCTGGAGTGAGAGGGGCAGCTTATGCTGGAGTGAGAGGGGCAGCTTATGCTGGAGTGAGAGGGGCAGCTTATGCTGGAGTGAGAGGGGCAGCGTATGCAGGAGTGGTTGGGGAAGCTTATGCAGGAGTGAGAGGGGCCGTTGAAGCAGGAGTGAGAGGGGCAGCGTAAGCAAGAGTGAAGAGGGGCAGCGTAAGCATGAGTGAGAGGGGCAGCGTAAGCATGAGTGAGAGGGGCAGCGTAAGCATGAGTGAGAGGGGCAGCGTAAGCAAGAGTGAAGAGCGGCAGCGTAAGCAGGAGTGAGAGGGGCAGCTTAAGGAGGAGTGAGCAGAGCAGCGGAAGCAGGAGTGAAAGGGGCAGCGGAATCATGAGCGAGAGGGGCAGCTTATGCAGGAGTGAGAGGGGCAGCGTAAGCAGGAGTGAGAGGGACAGCGTAAGCAGAAGTGAGAGGGGAGGCGTAAGCAGGAATGAGAGGGGCAGCTTATGCAGGAGTGAGAGGGGCAGCGCAAGCAAGAGTGAAGAGGGGCAGCGTAAGCAGGAGTGAGAGGGGCAGCGTAAGCAGGAGTGAGAGGAGCAGCGTAAGCAGGAGTGAGAGGGGCAGCTTATGCAGGAGTGAGAGGGGCAGCTTATGCAGGAGTGAGAGAGGCAGCGTAAGCAGGAGTGAGATAGTCAGCGTAATCTGGAGTGAGAGGGGCAGCCTATGCGAGAGCGAGAGGGGCAGCGTAAGTTGGAGCAAGATGGGCAGCGCAAGCAGGAGCAAGATGGGCAGCGTAAGCAGGAGCGAGAAGGCCAGCTTATGGAGGAGTAAGAGCGGCAGCTTGCGCAGGAGTGAGAGCGGCAGCTTGTGCAGGAGTGAGAGGGGCCGCGTAAGCAGGAGTGAGAGGGGCCGCGCAAGCAGGAGTGAGAGGGGCAGCTTATGCAGGAGTGAGTGGGGCAGCGTAAGCAGGAGTGAGAGGGACAGCGTAAGCAGGAGTGAGAGGGGAGCCGAATGCAGGAGTGAGAGGGGCAGCGTAAGCTGGAGTGAGAGGGGCAGCTTATGCAGGAGTGAGAGGAGCAGCGTAAGCAGGAGTGAGAGGGGCAGCTTATGCAGGAGTGAGAGGGGCAGCTTATGCAGGAGTGAGAGAGGCAGCGTAATCTGGAGCGAGAGGGGCAGCCTATGCGGGAGCGAGAGGGGCAGCGTAAGCTGGAGCAAGATGGGCAGCGTAAGCAGGAGCGAGAAGGCCAGCTTATGGAGGAGTGAGAGCGGCAGCTTGCGCAGGAGTGAGAGCGGCAGCTTGCGCAGGAGTGAGAGGGGCCGCGTAAGCAGGAGTGAGAGGGGCCTCGTAAGCAGGAGTGAGAGGGGCCGCGTAAGCAGGAGTGAGAGGGGAGGCGTAAGCAGGAATGAAAGGGGCAGCATAAGCTGGAGTGAGAGGGACAGCGTAAGCAGGAGTGAGAGGGGAGACGTAAGCAGGAGTGAGAGGGGCAGCTTATGCTGGAGTGAGAGGGGTAGCGTAAGCAGGATTGAGAGGGGCCGTTGAAGCAGGAGTGAGAGGGGCAGCGTAAGCAAGAGTGAAGAGGGGCAGCGTAAGCAGGAGTGAGAGGGGCAGCGTAAGGAGGAGTGAGCAGAGCAGCGGAAGCAGGAGTGAGAGGGGCAGCGGAATCATGAGTGAGAGGGGCAGCTTATGCAGGAATGAAAGCGACAGCGTAAGGAGTGAGAGGGGCAGCGTGAGCAGGAGTGAGAGGGGCAGCGTAAGCAGGACTGAGAGGGGCAGGAGTGAGAAGGGCAGCTTCTGCAGGAGTGTGAGGGGCAGCCCAAGCAGGAGTGAGAGGGGAGGCGTAAGCAGGAATGAGAGGGGCAGCGTATGCAGGAGTGAGAGGGGCAGTGTATGCAGGAGTGAGAGGGGCAGCTTATGCAGGAGTGAGAGGGGCAGCTTATGCAGGAGTGAGAGGGACAGCGTAAGCAGGAGTGAGAGGGGAGGCGTGAGCAGGAATGAGAGGGGCAGCGTAAGCTGGAGTGAGAGGGGCAGCTTTTGCAGGAGTGAGAGGGGCAGCTTTTGCAGGAGTGAGAGGGGCAGCTTATGCAGGAGTGAGAGGGGCAGCTTATGCAGGAGTGAGAGGGGCAGCTTATGCAGGAGTGAGAGGGGCAGCTTATGCAGGAGTGAGAGGGGCAGCTTATGCTGGAGTGAGAGGGGCAGCTTATGCTGGAGTGAGAGGGGCAGCTTATGCTGGAGTGAGAGGGGCAGCTTATGCTGGAGTGAGAGGGGCAGCTTATGCTGGAGTGAGAGGGGCAGCTTATGCTGGAGTGAGAGGGGCAGCTTATGCTGGAGTGAGAGGGGCAGCGTATGCAGGAGTGGTTGGGGAAGCTTATGCAGGAGTGAGAGGGGCCGTTGAAGCAGGAGTGAGAGGGGCAGCGTAAGCAAGAGTGAAGAGGGGCAGCGTAAGCATGAGTGAGAGGGGCAGCGTAAGCATGAGTGAGAGGGGCAGCGTAAGCATGAGTGAGAGGGGCAGCGTAAGCAAGAGTGAAGAGCGGCAGCGTAAGCAGGAGTGAGAGGGGCAGCTTAAGGAGGAGTGAGCAGAGCAGCGGAAGCAGGAGTGAAAGGGGCAGCGGAATCATGAGCGAGAGGGGCAGCTTATGCAGGAGTGAGAGGGGCAGCGTAAGCAGGAGTGAGAGGGACAGCGTAAGCAGAAGTGAGAGGGGAGGCGTAAGCAGGAATGAGAGGGGCAGCTTATGCAGGAGTGAGAGGGGCAGCGCAAGCAAGAGTGAAGAGGGGCAGCGTAAGCAGGAGTGAGAGGGGCAGCGTAAGCAGGAGTGAGAGGAGCAGCGTAAGCAGGAGTGAGAGGGGCAGCTTATGCAGGAGTGAGAGGGGCAGCTTATGCAGGAGTGAGAGAGGCAGCGTAAGCAGGAGTGAGATAGTCAGCGTAATCTGGAGTGAGAGGGGCAGCCTATGCGAGAGCGAGAGGGGCAGCGTAAGTTGGAGCAAGATGGGCAGCGCAAGCAGGAGCAAGATGGGCAGCGTAAGCAGGAGCGAGAAGGCCAGCTTATGGAGGAGTAAGAGCGGCAGCTTGCGCAGGAGTGAGAGCGGCAGCTTGTGCAGGAGTGAGAGGGGCCGCGTAAGCAGGAGTGAGAGGGGCCGCGCAAGCAGGAGTGAGAGGGGCCGCGTAAGCAGGAGTGAGGGGGGCCGCGTAAGCAGGAGTGAGAGGGGCCGCGTAAGCAGGAGTGAGAGGGGCCGCGTAAGCAGGAGTGAGAGGGGCCGCGTAAGCAGGAGTGAGAGGGGCCGCGTAAGCAGGAGTGAGAGGGGCCGCGTAAGCAGGAGTGAGAGGGGCCGCGTAAGCAGGAGTGAGAGGGGCCGCGTAAGCAGGAGTGAGAGGGGCCGCGTAAGCAGGAGTGAGAGGGGCCGCGTAAGCAGGAGTGAGAGGCGCCGCGTAAGCAGGAGTGAGAGGCGCCGCGTGAGCAGGCGTGAGAGGGGCCGCGTGAGCAGGAGTGAGAGGGGCCGCGTGAGCAGGAGTGAGAGGGGCCGCGTGAGCAGGAGTGAGAGGGGCAGCGTAAGCAGGAGTGAGAGGGGCAGAGTAAGCAGGAGTGAGAGGGGCAGCGTAAGCAGGAGTGAGAGGGGCAGCGTAAGCAGGACTGAGGAGCAGGAGTGAGGAGGGCAGCTTCTGCAGGAGTGAGAGGGGCAGCGTATACAGGAGTGAGAGGGGCAGCTTATGCAGGAGTGAGAGGGGCAGCTTATGCAGGAGTGAGAGGGACAGCGTAAGCAGGAGTGAGGGGGAGGCGTAAGCTGGAGTGAGAGGGGCAGCGTAAGCTGGAGTGAGAGGGGCAGCTTATGCTGGAGTGAGAGGGGCAGCTTATGCTGGAGTGAGAGGGGCAGCGTATGCAGGAGTGGGAGGGGAAGCTGATGCAGGAGTGAGAGGAGCAGCGTAAGCAGGATTGAGAGGGGCCGTTGAAGCAGGAGTGAGAGGGGCAGCGTAGGCAAGAGTGAAGAGGGGCAGCGTAAGCAGGAGTGAGAGGGGCAGCGTAAGCAGGAGTGAGAGGGGCAGCGTAAGCAGGAGTGAGAGGGGCAGCGTAAGCAGGAGTGAGAGGGGCAGCGTAAGCAGGAGTGAGAGGGGCAGCGTAAGCAGGAGTGAGAGGGGCAGCGTAAGCAGGAGTGAGAGGGGCAGCGTAAGCAGGAGTGAGAGGGGCAGCGTAAGCAGGAGTGAGAGGGGCAGCGTAAGCAGGAGTGAGAGGGGCAGCGTAAGCAGGAGTGAGAGGGGCAGCGTAAGCAGGAGTGAGAGGGGCAGCGTAAGCAGGAGTGAGAGGGGCAGCGTAAGCAGGAGTGAGAGGGGCAGCGTAAGCAGGAGTGAGAGGGGCAGCGTAAGCAGGAGTGAGAGGGGCAGCGTAAGCAGGAGTGAGAGGGGCAGCGTAAGCAGGAGTGAGAGGGGCAGCGTAAGCAGGAGTGAGAGGGGCAGCGTAAGCAGGAGTGAGAGGGGCAGCGTAAGCAGGAGTGAGAGGGGCAGCGTAAGCAGGAGTGAGAGGGGCAGCGTAAGCAGGAGTGAGAGGGGCAGCGTAAGCAGGAGTGAGAGGGGCAGCGTAAGCAGGAGTGAGAGGGGCAGCGTAAGCAGGAGTGAGAGGGGCAGCGTAAGCAGGAGTGAGAGGGGCAGCGTAAGCAGGAGTGAGAGGGGCAGCGTAAGCAGGAGTGAGAGGGGCAGCGTAAGCAGGAGTGAGAGGGGCAGCGTAAGCAGGAGTGAGAGGGGCAGCGTAAGCAGGAGTGAGAGGGGCAGCGTAAGCAGGAGTGAGAGGGGCAGCGTAAGCAGGAGTGAGAGGGGCAGCGTAAGCAGGAGTGAGAGGGGCAGCGTAAGCAGGAGTGAGAGGGGCAGCGTAAGCAGGAGTGAGAGGGGTAGCGTAAGCAGGAGTGAGAGGGGCAGCGTAAGCAGGAGTGAGAGGGGCAGCGGAATCATGAGTGAGAGGGGCAGCTTATGCAGGAGTGAGTGGGGCAGCATAAGCAGGAGTGAGAGGGACAGCGTAAGCAGGAGTGAGAGGGGAGCCGAATGCAGGAGTGAGAGGGGCAGCGTAAGCTGGAGTGAGAGGGGCAGCTTATGCAGGAGTGAGAGGAGCAGCGTAAGCAGGAGTGAGAGGGGCAGCTTATGCAGGAGTGAGAGGGGCAGCTTATGCAGGAGTGAGAGAGGCAGCGTAATCTGGAGTGAGAGGGGCAGCCTATGCGGGAGCGAGAGGGGCAGCGTAAGCTGGAGCAAGATGGGCAGCGTAAGCAGGAGCGAGAAGGCCAGCTTATGGAGGAGTGAGAGCGGCAGCTTGCGCAGGAGTGAGAGCGGCAGCTTGCGCAGGAGTGAGAGGGGCCGCGTAAGCAGGAGTGAGAGGGGCCTCGTAAGCAGGAGTGAGAGGGGCCGCGTAAGCAGGAGTGAGAGGGGAGGCGTAAGCAGGAATGAAAGGGGCAGCATAAGCTGGAGTGAGAGGGACAGCGTAAGCAGGAGTGAGAGGGGAGACGTAAGCAGGAGTGAGAGGGGCAGCTTATGCTGGAGTGAGAGGGGTAGCGTAAGCAGGATTGAGAGGGGCCGTTGAAGCAGGAGTGAGAGGGGCAGCGTAAGCAAGAGTGAAGAGGGGCAGCGTAAGCAGGAGTGAGAGGGGCAGCGTAAGGAGGAGTGAGCAGAGCAGCGGAAGCAGGAGTGAGAGGGGCAGCGGAATCATGAGTGAGAGGGGCAGCTTATGCAGGAATGAAAGCGACAGCGTAAGGAGTGAGAGGGGCAGCGTGAGCAGGAGTGAGAGGGGCAGCGTAAGCAGGACTGAGAGGGGCAGGAGTGAGAAGGGCAGCTTCTGCAGGAGTGTGAGGGGCAGCCCAAGCAGGAGTGAGAGGGGAGGCGTAAGCAGGAATGAGAGGGGCAGCGTATGCAGGAGTGAGAGGGGCAGTGTATGCAGGAGTGAGAGGGGCAGCTTATGCAGGAGTGAGAGGGGCAGCTTATGCAGGAGTGAGAGGGACAGCGTAAGCAGGAGTGAGAGGGGAGGCGTGAGCAGGAATGAGAGGGGCAGCGTAAGCTGGAGTGAGAGGGGCAGCTTTTGCAGGAGTGAGAGGGGCAGCTTTTGCAGGAGTGAGAGGGGCAGCTTATGCAGGAGTGAGAGGGGCAGCTTATGCAGGAGTGAGAGGGGCAGCTTATGCAGGAGTGAGAGGGGCAGCTTATGCAGGAGTGAGAGGGGCAGCTTATGCTGGAGTGAGAGGGGCAGCTTATGCTGGAGTGAGAGGGGCAGCTTATGCTGGAGTGAGAGGGGCAGCTTATGCTGGAGTGAGAGGGGCAGCTTATGCTGGAGTGAGAGGGGCAGCGTATGCAGGAGTGGTTGGGGAAGCTTATGCAGGAGTGAGAGGGGCCGTTGAAGCAGGAGTGAGAGGGGCAGCGTAAGCAAGAGTGAAGAGGGGCAGCGTAAGCATGAGTGAGAGGGGCAGCGTAAGCATGAGTGAGAGGGGCAGCGTAAGCATGAGTGAGAGGGGCAGCGTAAGCATGAGTGAGAGGGGCAGCGTAAGCAAGAGTGAAGAGCGGCAGCGTAAGCAGGAGTGAGAGGGGCAGCTTAAGGAGGAGTGAGCAGAGCAGCGGAAGCAGGAGTGAAAGGGGCAGCGGAATCATGAGCGAGAGGGGCAGCTTATGCAGGAGTGAGAGGGGCAGCGTAAGCAGGAGTGAGAGGGACAGCGTAAGCAGAAGTGAGAGGGGAGGCGTAAGCAGGAATGAGAGGGGCAGCTTATGCAGGAGTGAGAGGGGCAGCGCAAGCAAGAGTGAAGAGGGGCAGCGTAAGCAGGAGTGAGAGGGGCAGCGTAAGCAGGAGTGAGAGGAGCAGCGTAAGCAGGAGTGAGAGGGGCAGCTTATGCAGGAGTGAGAGGGGCAGCTTATGCAGGAGTGAGATGGTCAGCGTAATCTGGAGTGAGAGGGGCAGCCTATGCGAGAGCGAGAGGGGCAGCGTAAGTTGGAGCAAGATGGGCAGCGCAAGCAGGAGCAAGATGGGCAGCGTAAGCAGGAGCGAGAAGGCCAGCTTATGGAGGAGTAAGAGCGGCAGCTTGCGCAGGAGTGAGAGCGGCAGCTTGTGCAGGAGTGAGAGGGGCCGCGTCAGCAGGAGTGAGAGGGGCCGCGCAAGCAGGAGTGAGAGGGGCCGCGTAAGCAGGAGTGAGGGGGGCCGCGTAAGCAGGAGTGAGAGGGGCCGCGTAAGCAGGAGTGAGAGGGGCCGCGTAAGCAGGAGTGAGAGGGGCCGCGTAAGCAGGAGTGAGAGGGGCCACGTAAGCAGGAGTGAGAGGGGCCGCGTAAGCAGGAGTGAGAGGGGCCGCGTAAGCAGGAGTGAGAGGGGCCGCGTAAGCAGGAGTGAGAGGGGCCGCGTAAGCAGGAGTGAGAGGCGCCGCGTGAGCAGGAGTGAGAGGCGCCGCATGAGCAGGCGTGAGAGGGGCCGCGTGAGCAGGCGTGAGAGGGGCCGCGTGAGCAGGAGTGAGAGGGGCCGCGTGAGCAGGAGTGAGAGGGGCCGCGTGAGCAGGAGTGAGAGGGGCCGCGTGAGCAGGAGTGAGAGGGGCCGCGTGAGCAGGAGTGAGAGGGGCCGCGTGAGCAGGAGTGAGAGGGGCCGCGTGAGCAGGAGTGAGAGGGGCCGCGTGAGCAGGAGTGAGAGGGGCCGCGTGAGCAGGAGTGAGAGGGGCCGCGTGAGCAGGAGTGAGAGGGGCCGCGTGAGCAGGAGTGAGAGGGGCCGCGTGAGCAGGAGTGAGAGGGGCCGCGTGAGCAGGAGTGAGAGGGGCCGCGTGAGCAGGAGTGAGAGGGGCCGCGTGAGCAGGAGTGAGAGGGGCCGCGTGAGCAGGAGTGAGAGGGGCCGCGTGAGCAGGAGTGAGAGGGGCCGCGTGAGCAGGAGTGAGAGGGGCCGCGTGAGCAGGAGTGAGAGGGACCGCGTGAGCAGGAGTGAGAGGGGCCGCGTGAGCAGGAGTGAGAGGGGCCGCGTGAGCAGGAGTGAGAGGGGCCGCGTGAGCAGGAGTGAGAGGGGCCGCGTAAGCAGGAGTGAGAGGGGCCGCGTAAGCAGGAGTGAGAGGGGCCGCGTAAGCAGGAGCGAGAGGGGCCGCGTTAGCAGGAGCGAGAGTGGCCGCGTAAGCAGGAGCGAGAGGGGCCGCGTAAGCAGGAGCGAGAGGAGCAGCGTAAGCAGGAGCGAGAGGGGCAGCGTAAGCAGGAGCGAGAGGGGCAGCGTAAGCAGGCTTGAGCGGGGCATCGTAAGCTGGAGTGAGAGGGGCAGCGTAAGCAGGAGTGAGAGGGGGAGCGTAAGCAGGAGTGAGAGGGGCAGCAGAATCAGGAGTGAGAGGGTCAGCGGAATCAGGAGGGAGAGGGGCAGCGTATGCTGGAGTGACAGGGGCAGCTTATGCAGGAGTGAGAGGGGCAGCTTATGCTGGAGTGAGAGGGGCAGCTTATGCAGGAGTGAGAGGGGCAGCTTAAGCAGGAGTGAGAGGGGCAGCTTCAGCAGGAGTGAGAGGGGCAGCGTAAGCAGGCTTGAGCGGGGCATAGTAAACTGGAGTGAGAGGGGCAGCGTAAGCAGGAGTGAGAGGGGGAGCGTAAGCAGGAGTGAGAGGGGCAGCAGAATCAGGAGTGAGAGGGTCAGCGGAATCAGGAGGGAGAGGGGCAGCGTAAGCTGGAGTGAGAGGGTCAGCGGAATCAGGAGGGAGAGGGGCAGCGTAAGCTGGAGTGACAGGGGCAGCTTATGCAGGAGTGAGAGGAGCAGCGTAAGCAGGAGTGAGAGGGGCAGCGTAAGCAGGAGTGTGAGGGCCAGCGTATGCAGGAGTGAGAGGGGCACCTTATGCAGGAGTGAGAGGGGCAGCTTATGCAGGAGTGAGAGGGGCAGCTTATGCAGGAGTGGGAGGTGCAGCGTAAGCAGGAGTGAGAGGGGCAGCGTAAGCAGGAGTGAGAGGGGCAGCGTAAGCAGGAGTGAGAGGGGCAGCGTACGCTGGAGTGAGAGGGGCAGCGTATGCAGGAGTGGGTGGGGCAGCTTATGCAGGAGTGAGAGGAGCAGCGTGAGCAGGAGTGAGAAGGGCCGTTGAAGCAGGAGTGAGAGGGGCAGCGTAAGGAGGAGTGAGCAGAGCAGCCGGAGCAGGAGTGAGAGGGGCCGCGTAAGCAGGAGTGAGAGGGGCCGCATAAGCAGGAGTGAGAGGGGCCGCGTAAGCAGGAGTGAGAGGGGCCGCGTAAGCAGGAGTGAGAGGGGCCGCGTAAGCAGGAGTGAGAGGGGCCGCGCAAGCAGGAGTGAGAGGGGCCGCGTAAGCAGGAGTGAGAGGGGCCGCGTAAGCAGGAGTGAGAGGGGCCGCGTAAGCAGGAGTGAGAGGGGCCGCGTAAGCAGGAGTGAGAGGGGCCGCGTAAGCAGGAGTGAGAGGGGCCGCGTAAGCAGGAGTGAGAGGGGCCGCGTAAGCAGGAGTGAGAGGGGCCGCGTAAGCAGGAGTGAGAGGGGCCGCGTAAGCAGGTGTGAGAGGCGCCACGTAAGCAGGAGTGAGAGGGGCCGCGTAAGCAGGAGTGAGAGGGGCCGCGTAAGCAGGAGCGAGAGGGGGAGCGTAAGCAGGAGTGAGAGGGGCAGCAGAATCAGGAGTGAGAGGGTCAGCGGAATCAGGAGGGAGAGGGGCAGCGTAAGCTGGAGTGAGAGGGTCAGCGGAATCAGGAGGGAGAGGGGCAGCGTAAGCTGGAGTGACAGGGGCAGCTTATGCAGGAGTGAGAGGGGCAGCGTAAGCAGGAGTGAGAGGGGCAGCGTAAGCAGGAGTGAGAGGGGCAGCGTATGCAGGAGTGAGAGGGGCAGCGTATGCAGGAGTGAGAGGGGCAGCTTATGCAGGAGTGAGAGGGGCAGCTTATGCAGGAGTGAGAGGGGCAGCTTATGCAGGAGTGGGAGGTGCAGCGTAAGCAGGAGTGAGAGGGGCAGCGTAAGCAGGAGTGAGAGGGGCAGCGTAAGCAGGAGTGAGAGGGGCAGCTTATGCTGGAGTAAGAGCGGCAGCGTATGCAGGAGTGGGTGGGGCAGCTTATGCAGGAGTGAGAGGAGCAGCGTAAGCAGGAATGAGAAGGGCCGTTGAAGCAGGAGTGAGAGGGGCAGCGTAAGGAGGAGTGAGCAGAGCAGCCGGAGCAGGAGTGAGAGGGGCCGCGTAAGCAGGAGTGAGAGGGACCGCGTAAGCAGGAGTGAGAGGGGCCGCGTAAGCAGGAGTGAGAGGGGCCGCGTAAGCAGGAGTGAGAGTGGCCGCGTAAGCAGGAGTGAGAGGGGCCGCGTAAGCAGGAGTGAGAGGGGCCGCGTAAGCAGGAGTGAGAGGGGCCGCGTAAGCACGAGTGAGAGGGGCCGCGTAAGCAGGAGTGAGAGGGGCCGCGTAAGCAGGAGTGAGAGGGGCCGCGTAAGCAGGAGTGAGAGGGGCCGCGTAAGCAGGAGTGAGAGGGGCCGCGTAAGCAGGAGTGAGAGGTGCCGCGTAAGCAGGAGTGAGAGGGGCCGCGTAAGCAGGAGTGAGAGGGGCCGCGTGAGCAGGAGTGAGAGGGGCCGCGTAAGCAGGAGTGAGAGGGGCCGCGTGAGCAGGAGTGAGAGGGGCCGCGTGAGCAGGAGTGAGAGGGGCCGCGTGAGCAGGAGTGAGAGAGGCCGCGTGAGCAGGAGTGAGAGGGGCCGCGTGAGCAGGAGTGAGAGGGGCCGCGTAAGCAGGAGTGAGAGGGGCAGCGTAAGCAGGAGTGAGAGGGGCAGCGTAAGCAGGCTTGAGCGGGGCATCGTAAGCTGGAGTGAGAGGGGCAGCGTAAGCAGGAGTGAGAGGGGGAGCGTAAGCAGGAGTGAGAGGGGCAGCAGAATCAGGAGTGAGAGGGTCAGCGGAATCAGGAGGGAGAGGGGCAGCGTAAGCTGGAGTGACAGGGGCAGCTTATGCAGGAGTGAGAGGGGCAGCTTATGCAGGAGTGAGAGGGGCAGCTTATGCAGGAGTGAGAGGGGCAGCGTAAGCAGGAGTGAGAGGGGCAGCGTAAGCAGGAGTGAGAGGGGCAGCGTATGCAGGAGTGAGAGGGGCAGCGTATGCAGGAGTGAGAGGGGCAGCGTATGCAGGAGTGAGAGGGGCAGCGTATGCAGGAGTGAGAGGGGCAGCTTATGCAGGAGTGAGAGGGGCAGCTTATGCAGGAGTGGGAAGTGCAGCGTAAGCAGGAGTGAGAGGGGCAGCGTAAGCAGGAGTGAGAGGGGCAGCGTAAGCAGGAGTGAGAGGGGCAGCTTATGCTGGAGTGAGAGGGGCAGCGTATGCAGGAGTGGGTGGGGCAGCTTATGCAGGAGTGAGAGGAGCAGCGGAAGCAGGAGTGAGAAGGGCCGTTGAAGCAGGAGTGAGAGGGGCAGCGTAAGGAGGAGTGAGCAGAGCAGCCGGAGCAGGAGTGAGAGGGGCCGCGTAAGCAGGAGTGAGAGGGGCCGCGTAAGCAGGAGTGAGACGGGCCGCGTAAGCAGGAGTGAGAGGGGCAGCGTAAGCAGGAGTGAGAGGGGCAGCGTAAGCAGGCTTGAGCGGGGCATCGCAAGCTGGAGTGAGAGGGGCAGCGTAAGCAGGAGTGAGAGGGGGAGCGTAAGCAGGAGTGAGAGGGGCAGCAGAATCAGGAGTGAGAGGGTCAGCGGAATCAGGAGGGAGAGGGGCAGCGTAAGCTGGAGTGAGAGGGTCAGCGGAATCAGGAGGGAGAGGGGCAGCGTAAGCTGGAGTGACAGGGGCAGCTTATGCAGGAGTGAGAGGGGCAGCTTATGCAGGAGTGAGAGGGGCAGCTTATGCAGGAGTGAGAGGGGCAGCGTAAACAGGAGTGAGAGGGGCAGCGTAAGCAGGAGTGAGAGGGGCAGCGTATGCAGGAGTGAGCGGGGCAGCTTATGCAGGAGTGAGAGGGGCAGCTTATGCAGGAGTGAGAGGGGCAGCTTATGCAGGAGTGGGAGGTGCAGCGTAAGCAGGAGTGAGAGGGGCAGCGTAAGCAGGAGTGAGAGGGGCAGCGTAAGCAGGAGTGAGAGGGGCAGCTTATGCTGGAGTAAGAGCGGCAGCGTATGCAGGAGTGGGTGGGGCAGCTTATGCAGGAGTGAGAGGAGCAGCGTAAGCAGGAGTGAGAAGGGCCGTTGAAGCAGGAGTGAGAGGGGCAGCGTAAGGAGGAGTGAGCAGAGCAGCCGGAGCAGGAGTGAGAGGGGCCGCGTAAGCAGGAGTGAGAGGGGCCGCGTAAGCAGGAGTGAGAGGGGCCGCGTAAGCAGGAGTGAGAGTGGCCGCGTAAGCAGGAGTGAGAGGGGCCGCGTAAGCAGGAGTGAGAGGGGCCGCGTAAGCAGGAGTGAGAGGGGCCGCGTAAGCAGGAGTGAGAGGGGCCGCGTAAGCAGGAGTGAGAGGGGCCGCGTAAGCAGGAGTGAGAGGGGCCGCGGAAGCAGGAGTGAGAGGGGCCGCGTAAGCAGGAGTGAGAGGGGCCGCGTAAGCAGGAGTGAGAGGGGCCGCGTAAGCAGGAGTGAGAGGGGCCGCGTAAGCAGGAGTGAGAGGGGCCGCGGAAGCAGGTGTGAGAGGGGCCGCGTAAGCAGGAGTGAGAGGGGCCGCGTAAGCAGGAGTGAGAGGGGCCGCGTAAGCAGGAGTGAGAGGGGCCGCGTAAGCAGGAGTGAGAGGGGCCGCGTAAGCAGGAGTGAGAGGGGCCGCGTAAGCAGGAGTGAGAGGGGCAGCGTAAGCAGGAGTGAGAGGGGCAGCGTAAGCAGGCTTGAGCGGGGCATCGTAAGCTGGAGTGAGAGGGGCAGCGTAAGCAGGAGTGAGAGGGGGAGCGTAAGCAGGAGTGAGAGAGGCAGCAGAATCAGGAGTGAGAGGGTCAGCGGAATCAGGAGGGAGAGGGGCAGCGTAAGCTGGAGTGACGGGCAGCTTATGCAGGAGTGAGAGGGGCAGCTTATGCAGGAGTGAGAGGGGCAGCTTAAGCAGGAGTGAGAGGGGCAGCGTAAGCAGGAGTGAGAGGGGCAGCGTAAGCAGGAGTGAGAGGGGCAGCGTAAGCAGGAGTGAGAGGGGCAGCGTATGCAGGAGTGAGAGGGGCAGCGTATGCAGGAGTGAGAGGGGCAGCGTATGCAGGAGTGAGAGGGGCAGCTTATGCAGGAGTGAGAGGGGCAGCTTATGCAGGAGTGGGAAGTGCAGCGTAAGCAGGAGTGAGAGGGGCAGCGTAAGCAGGAGTGAGAGGGGCAGCGTAAGCAGGAGTGAGAGGGGCAGCTTATGCTGGAGTGAGAGGGGCAGCGTATGCAGGAGTGGGTGGGGCAGCTTATGCAGGAGTGAGAGGAGCAGCGTAAGCAGGAGTGAGAAGGGCCGTTGAAGCAGGAGTGAGAGGGGCAGCGTAAGGAGGAGTGAGCAGAGCAGCCGGAGCAGGAGTGAGAGGGGCCGCGTAAGCAGGAGTGAGAGGGGCCGCGTAAGCAGGAGTGAGACGGGCCGCGTAAGCAGGAGTGAGAGGGGCAGCGTAAGCAGGAGTGAGAGGGGCAGCGTAAGCAGGCTTGAGCGGGGCATCGTAAGCTGGAGTGAGAGGGGCAGCGTAAGCAGGAGTGAGAGGGGGAGCGTAAGCAGGAGTGAGAGGGGCAGCAGAATCAGGAGTGAGAGGGTCAGCGGAATCAGGAGGGAGAGGGGCAGCGTAAGCTGGAGTGAGAGGGTCAGCGGAATCAGGAGGGAGAGGGGCAGCGTAAGCTGGAGTGACAGGGGCAGCTTATGCAGGAGTGAGAGGGGCAGCTTATGCAGGAGTGAGAGGGGCAGCGTAAGCAGGAGTGAGAGGGGCAGCGTAAGCAGGAGTGAGAGGGGCAGCGTAAGCAGGCGTGAGAGGGGCAGCGTATGCAGGAGTGAGCGGGGCAGCTTATGCAGGAGTGAGAGGGGCAGCTTATGCAGGAGTGAGAGGGGCAGCTTATGCAGGAGTGGGAGGTGCAGCGTAAGCAGGAGTGAGAGGGGCAGCGTAAGCAGGAGTGAGAGGGGCAGCGGAAGCAGGAGTGAGAGGGGCAGCTTATGCTGGAGTAAGAGCGGCAGCGTATGCAGGAGTGGGTGGGGCAGCTTATGCAGGAGTGAGAGGAGCAGCGTAAGCAGGAGTGAGAAGGGCCGTTGAAGCAGGAGTGAGAGGGGCAGCGTAAGGAGGAGTGAGCAGAGCAGCCGGAGCAGGAGTGAGAGGGGCCGCGTAAGCAGGAGTGAGAGGGGCCGCGTAAGCAGGAGTGAGAGGGGCCGCGTAAGCAGGAGTGAGAGGGGCCGCGTAAGCAGGAGTGAGAGGGGCCGCGTAAGCAGGAGTGAGAGGGGCCGCGTAAGCAGGAGTGAGAGTGGCCGCGTAAGCAGGAGTGAGAGGGGCCGCGTAACCAGGAGTGAGAGGGGCCGCGTAACCAGGAGTGAGAGGGGCCGCGTAAGCAGGAGTGAGAGGGGCCGCGTAAGCAGGAGTGAGAGGGGCCGCGGAAGCAGGAGTGAGAGGGGCCGCGTAAGCAGGAGTGAGAGGGGCCGCGTAAGCAGGAGTGAGAGGGGCCGCGTAAGCAGGAGTGAGAGGGGCCGCGTAAGCAGGAGTGAGAGGGGCCGCGTAAGCAGGAGTGAGAGGGGCCGCGTAAGCAGGAGTGAGAGGGGCCGCGTAAGCAGGAGTGAGAGGGGCCGCGTAAGCAGGAGTGAGATGGGCCGCGTAAGCAGGAGTGAGAGGGGCCGCGTGAGCAGGAGTGAGAGGGGCCGCGTGAGCAGGAGTGAGAGGGGCCGCGTGAGCAGGAGTGAGAGGGGCCGCGTGAGCAGGAGCGAGAGGGGCCGCCTAAGCAGGAGCGAGAGGGGCCGCGTAAGCAGGAGCGAGAGTGGCCGCGTAAGCAGGAGCGAGAGGGGCCGCGAAAGCAGGAGCGAGAGGGACAGCGTAAGCAGGAGCGAGAGGGGCAGCGTAAGCAGGAGCGAGAGGGGCAGCTTATGCAGGAGTGAGAGAGGCAGCGTAATCTGGAGTGAGAGGGGCAGCCTATGCGGGAGCGAGAGGGGCAGCGTAAGCTGGAGCAAGATGGGCAGCGTAAGCAGGAGCGAGAAGGCCAGCTTATGGAGGAGTGAGAGCGGCAGCTTGCGCAGGAGTGAGAGCGGCAGCTTGCGCAGGAGTGAGAGGGGCCGCGTAAGCAGGAGTGAGAGGGGCCTCGTAAGCAGGAGTGAGAGGGGCCGCGTAAGCAGGAGTGAGAGGGGAGGCGTAAGCAGGAATGAAAGGGGCAGCATAAGCTGGAGTGAGAGGGACAGCGTAAGCAGGAGTGAGAGGGGAGACGTAAGCAGGAGTGAGAGGGGCAGCTTATGCTGGAGTGAGAGGGGCAGCGTGAGCAGGAGTGAGAGGGGCAGCGTAAGCAGGACTGAGAGGGGCAGGAGTGAGAAGGGCAGCTTCTGCAGGAGTGTGAGGGGCAGCCCAAGCAGGAGTGAGAGGGGAGGCGTAAGCAGGAATGAGAGGGGCAGCGTATGCAGGAGTGAGAGGGGCAGTGTATGCAGGAGTGAGAGGGGCAGCTTATGCAGGAGTGAGAGGGACAGCGTAAGCAGGAGTGAGAGGGGAGGCGTGAGCAGGAATGAGAGGGGCAGCGTAAGCTGGAGTGAGAGGGGCAGCTTTTGCAGGAGTGAGAGGGGCAGCTTTTGCAGGAGTGAGAGGGGCAGCTTATGCAGGAGTGAGAGGGGCAGCTTATGCAGGAGTGAGAGGGGCAGCTTATGCAGGAGTGAGAGGGGCAGCTTATGCAGGAGTGAGAGGGGCAGCTTATGCTGGAGTGAGAGGGGCAGCTTATGCTGGAGTGAGAGGGGCAGCTTATGCTGGAGTGAGAGGGGCAGCTTATGCTGGAGTGAGAGGGGCAGCGTATGCAGGAGTGGTTGGGGAAGCTTATGCAGGAGTGAGAGGGGCCGTTGAAGCAGGAGTGAGAGGGGCAGCGTAAGCAAGAGTGAAGAGGGGCAGCGTAAGCATGAGTGAGAGGGGCAGCGTAAGCATGAGTGAGAGGGGCAGCGTAAGCATGAGTGAGAGGGGCAGCGTAAGCAAGAGTGAAGAGCGGCAGCGTAAGCAGGAGTGAGAGGGGCAGCTTAAGGAGGAGTGAGCAGAGCAGCGGAAGCAGGAGTGAAAGGGGCAGCGGAATCATGAGCGAGAGGGGCAGCTTATGCAGGAGTGAGAGGGGCAGCGTAAGCAGGAGTGAGAGGGACAGCGTAAGCAGAAGTGAGAGGGGAGGCGTAAGCAGGAATGAGAGGGGCAGCTTATGCAGGAGTGAGAGGGGCAGCGCAAGCAAGAGTGAAGAGGGGCAGCGTAAGCAGGAGTGAGAGGGGCAGCGTAAGCAGGAGTGAGAGGAGCAGCGTAAGCAGGAGTGAGAGGGGCAGCTTATGCAGGAGTGAGAGGGGCAGCTTATGCAGGAGTGAGATGGTCAGCGTAATCTGGAGTGAGAGGGGCAGCCTATGCGAGAGCGAGAGGGGCAGCGTAAGTTGGAGCAAGATGGGCAGCGCAAGCAGGAGCAAGATGGGCAGCGTAAGCAGGAGCGAGAAGGCCAGCTTATGGAGGAGTAAGAGCGGCAGCTTGCGCAGGAGTGAGAGCGGCAGCTTGTGCAGGAGTGAGAGGGGCCGCGTCAGCAGGAGTGAGAGGGGCCGCGCAAGCAGGAGTGAGAGGGGCCGCGTAAGCAGGAGTGAGGGGGGCCGCGTAAGCAGGAGTGAGAGGGGCCGCGTAAGCAGGAGTGAGAGGGGCCGCGTAAGCAGGAGTGAGAGGGGCCGCGTAAGCAGGAGTGAGAGGGGCCACGTAAGCAGGAGTGAGAGGGGCCGCGTAAGCAGGAGTGAGAGGGGCCGCGTAAGCAGGAGTGAGAGGGGCCGCGTAAGCAGGAGTGAGAGGGGCCGCGTAAGCAGGAGTGAGAGGCGCCGCGTGAGCAGGAGTGAGAGGCGCCGCATGAGCAGGCGTGAGAGGGGCCGCGTGAGCAGGAGTGAGAGGGGCCGCGTGAGCAGGAGTGAGAGGGGCCGCGTGAGCAGGAGTGAGAGGGGCCGCGTGAGCAGGAGTGAGAGGGGCCGCGTGAGCAGGAGTGAGAGGGGCCGCGTGAGCAGGAGTGAGAGGGGCCGCGTGAGCAGGAGTGAGAGGGGCCGCGTGAGCAGGAGTGAGAGGGGCCGCGTGAGCAGGAGTGAGAGGGGCCGCGTGAGCAGGAGTGAGAGGGGCCGCGTGAGCAGGAGTGAGAGGGGCCGCGTGAGCAGGAGTGAGAGGGGCCGCGTGAGCAGGAGTGAGAGGGGCCGCGTGAGCAGGAGTGAGAGGGGCCGCGTGAGCAGGAGTGAGAGGGGCCGCGTGAGCAGGAGTGAGAGGGGCCGCGTGAGCAGGAGTGAGAGGGGCCGCGTAAGCAGGAGTGAGAGGGGCCGCGTAAGCAGGAGTGAGAGGGGCCGCGTAAGCAGGAGCGAGAGGGGCCGCGTAAGCAGGAGCGAGAGTGGCCGCGTAAGCAGGAGCGAGAGGGGCCGCGTAAGCAGGAGCGAGAGGAGCAGCGTAAGCAGGAGCGAGAGGGGCAGCGTAAGCAGGAGCGAGAGGGGCAGCGTAAGCAGGCTTGAGCGGGGCATCGTAAGCTGGAGTGAGAGGGGCAGCGTAAGCAGGAGTGAGAGGGGGAGCGTAAGCAGGAGTGAGAGGGGCAGCAGAATCAGGAGTGAGAGGGTCAGCGGAATCAGGAGGGAGAGGGGCAGCGTATGCTGGAGTGACAGGGGCAGCTTATGCAGGAGTGAGAGGGGCAGCTTATGCTGGAGTGAGAGGGGCAGCTTATGCAGGAGTGAGAGGGGCAGCTTAAGCAGGAGTGAGAGGGGCAGCTTCAGCAGGAGTGAGAGGGGCAGCGTAAGCAGGCTTGAGCGGGGCATAGTAAACTGGAGTGAGAGGGGCAGCGTAAGCAGGAGTGAGAGGGGGAGCGTAAGCAGGAGTGAGAGGGGCAGCAGAATCAGGAGTGAGAGGGTCAGCGGAATCAGGAGGGAGAGGGGCAGCGTAAGCTGGAGTGAGAGGGTCAGCGGAATCAGGAGGGAGAGGGGCAGCGTAAGCTGGAGTGACAGGGGCAGCTTATGCAGGAGTGAGAGGAGCAGCGTAAGCAGGAGTGAGAGGGGCAGCGTAAGCAGGAGTGTGAGGGCCAGCGTATGCAGGAGTGAGAGGGGCACCTTATGCAGGAGTGAGAGGGGCAGCTTATGCAGGAGTGAGAGGGGCAGCTTATGCAGGAGTGGGAGGTGCAGCGTAAGCAGGAGTGAGAGGGGCAGCGTAAGCAGGAGTGAGAGGGGCAGCGTAAGCAGGAGTGAGAGGGGCAGCGTACGCTGGAGTGAGAGGGGCAGCGTATGCAGGAGTGGGTGGGGCAGCTTATGCAGGAGTGAGAGGAGCAGCGTGAGCAGGAGTGAGAAGGGCCGTTGAAGCAGGAGTGAGAGGGGCAGCGTAAGGAGGAGTGAGCAGAGCAGCCGGAGCAGGAGTGAGAGGGGCCGCGTAAGCAGGAGTGAGAGGGGCCGCATAAGCAGGAGTGAGAGGGGCCGCGTAAGCAGGAGTGAGAGGGGCCGCGTAAGCAGGAGTGAGAGGGGCCGCGTAAGCAGGAGTGAGAGGGGCCGCGCAAGCAGGAGTGAGAGGGGCCGCGTAAGCAGGAGTGAGAGGGGCCGCGTAAGCAGGAGTGAGAGGGGCCGCGTAAGCAGGAGTGAGAGGGGCCGCGTAAGCAGGAGTGAGAGGGGCCGCGTAAGCAGGAGTGAGAGGGGCCGCGTAAGCAGGAGTGAGAGGGGCCGCGTAAGCAGGAGTGAGAGGGGCCGCGTAAGCAGGAGTGAGAGGGGCCGCGTAAGCAGGTGTGAGAGGCGCCACGTAAGCAGGAGTGAGAGGGGCCGCGTAAGCAGGAGTGAGAGGGGCCGCGTAAGCAGGAGCGAGAGGGGGAGCGTAAGCAGGAGTGAGAGGGGCAGCAGAATCAGGAGTGAGAGGGTCAGCGGAATCAGGAGGGAGAGGGGCAGCGTAAGCTGGAGTGAGAGGGTCAGCGGAATCAGGAGGGAGAGGGGCAGCGTAAGCTGGAGTGACAGGGGCAGCTTATGCAGGAGTGAGAGGGGCAGCGTAAGCAGGAGTGAGAGGGGCAGCGTAAGCAGGAGTGAGAGGGGCAGCGTATGCAGGAGTGAGAGGGGCAGCGTATGCAGGAGTGAGAGGGGCAGCTTATGCAGGAGTGAGAGGGGCAGCTTATGCAGGAGTGAGAGGGGCAGCTTATGCAGGAGTGGGAGGTGCAGCGTAAGCAGGAGTGAGAGGGGCAGCGTAAGCAGGAGTGAGAGGGGCAGCGTAAGCAGGAGTGAGAGGGGCAGCTTATGCTGGAGTAAGAGCGGCAGCGTATGCAGGAGTGGGTGGGGCAGCTTATGCAGGAGTGAGAGGAGCAGCGTAAGCAGGAATGAGAAGGGCCGTTGAAGCAGGAGTGAGAGGGGCAGCGTAAGGAGGAGTGAGCAGAGCAGCCGGAGCAGGAGTGAGAGGGGCCGCGTAAGCAGGAGTGAGAGGGACCGCGTCAGCAGGAGTGAGAGGGGCCGCGTAAGCAGGAGTGAGAGGGGCCGCGTAAGCAGGAGTGAGAGTGGCCGCGTAAGCAGGAGTGAGAGGGGCCGCGTAAGCAGGAGTGAGAGGGGCCGCGTAAGCAGGAGTGAGAGGGGCCGCGTAAGCACGAGTGAGAGGGGCCGCGTAAGCAGGAGTGAGAGGGGCCGCGTAAGCAGGAGTGAGAGGGGCCGCGTAAGCAGGAGTGAGAGGGGCCGCGTAAGCAGGAGTGAGAGGGGCCGCGTAAGCAGGAGTGAGAGGTGCCGCGTAAGCAGGAGTGAGAGGGGCCGCGTAAGCAGGAGTGAGAGGGGCCGCGTGAGCAGGAGTGAGAGGGGCCGCGTAAGCAGGAGTGAGAGGGGCCGCGTGAGCAGGAGTGAGAGGGGCCGCGTGAGCAGGAGTGAGAGGGGCCGCGTGAGCAGGAGTGAGAGAGGCTGCGTGAGCAGGAGTGAGAGGGGCCGCGTGAGCAGGAGTGAGAGGGGCCGCGTAAGCAGGAGTGAGAGGGGCAGCGTAAGCAGGAGTGAGAGGGGCAGCGTAAGCAGGCTTGAGCGGGGCATCGTAAGCTGGAGTGAGAGGGGCAGCGTAAGCAGGAGTGAGAGGGGGAGCGTAAGCAGGAGTGAGAGGGGCAGCAGAATCAGGAGTGAGAGGGTCAGCGGAATCAGGAGGGAGAGGGGCAGCGTAAGCTGGAGTGACAGGGGCAGCTTATGCAGGAGTGAGAGGGGCAGCTTATGCAGGAGTGAGAGGGGCAGCTTATGCAGGAGTGAGAGGGGCAGCGTAAGCAGGAGTGAGAGGGGCAGCGTAAGCAGGAGTGAGAGGGGCAGCGTATCCAGGAGTGAGAGGGGCAGCGTATGCAGGAGTGAGAGGGGCAGCGTATGCAGGAGTGAGAGGGGCAGCGTATGCAGGAGTGAGAGGGGCAGCTTATGCAGGAGTGAGAGGGGCAGCTTATGCAGGAGTGGGAAGTGCAGCGTAAGCAGGAGTGAGAGGGGCAGCGTAAGCAGGAGTGAGAGGGGCAGCGTAAGCAGGAGTGAGAGGGGCAGCTTATGCTGGAGTGAGAGGGGCAGCGTATGCAGGAGTGGGTGGGGCAGCTTATGCAGGAGTGAGAGGAGCAGCGGAAGCAGGAGTGAGAAGGGCCGTTGAAGCAGGAGTGAGAGGGGCAGCGTAAGGAGGAGTGAGCAGAGCAGCCGGAGCAGGAGTGAGAGGGGCCGCGTAAGCAGGAGTGAGACGGGCCGCGTAAGCAGGAGTGAGAGGGGCAGCGTAAGCAGGAGTGAGAGGGGCAGCGTAAGCAGGCTTGAGCGGGGCATCGCAAGCTGGAGTGAGAGGGGCAGCGTAAGCAGGAGTGAGAGGGGGAGCGTAAGCAGGAGTGAGAGGGGCAGCAGAATCAGGAGTGAGAGGGTCAGCGGAATCAGGAGGGAGAGGGGCAGCGTAAGCTGGAGTGAGAGGGTCAGCGGAATCAGGAGGGAGAGGGGCAGTGTAAGCTGGAGTGACAGGGGCAGCTTATGCAGGAGTGAGAGGGGCAGCTTATGCAGGAGTGAGAGGGGCAGCTTATGCAGGAGTGAGAGGGGCAGCGTAAACAGGAGTGAGAGGGGCAGCGTAAGCAGGAGTGAGAGGGGCAGCGTATGCAGGAGTGAGCGGGGCAGCTTATGCAGGAGTGAGAGGGGCAGCTTATGCAGGAGTGAGAGGGGCAGCTTATGCAGGAGTGGGAGGTGCAGCGTAAGCAGGAGTGAGAGGGGCAGCGTAAGCAGGAGTGAGAGGGGCAGCGTAAGCAGGAGTGAGAGGGGCAGCTTATGCTGGAGTAAGAGCGGCAGCGTATGCAGGAGTGGGTGGGGCAGCTTATGCAGGAGTGAGAGGAGCAGCGTAAGCAGGAGTGAGAAGGGCCGTTGAAGCAGGAGTGAGAGGGGCAGCGTAAGGAGGAGTGAGCAGAGCAGCCGGAGCAGGAGTGAGAGGGGCCGCGTAAGCAGGAGTGAGAGGGGCCGCGTAAGCAGGAGTGAGAGGGGCCGCGTAAGCAGGAGTGAGAGTGGCCGCGTAAGCAGGAGTGAGAGGGGCCGCGTAAGCAGGAGTGAGAGGGGCCGCGTAAGCAGGAGTGAGAGGGGCCGCGTAAGCAGGAGTGAGAGGGGCCGCGTAAGCAGGAGTGAGAGGGGCCGCGTAAGCAGGAGTGAGAGGGGCCGCGTAAGCAGGAGTGAGAGGGGCCGCGTAAGCAGGAGTGAGAGGGGCCGCGGAAGCAGGAGTGAGAGGGGCCGCGTAAGCAGGAGTGAGAGGGGCCGCGTAAGCAGGAGTGAGAGGGGCCGCGTAAGCAGGAGTGAGAGGGGCCGCGTAAGCAGGAGTGAGAGGGGCCGCGGAAGCAGGTGTGAGAGGGGCCGCGTAAGCAGGAGTGAGAGGGGCCGCGTAAGCAGGAGTGAGAGCGGCCGCGTAAGCAGGAGTGAGAGGGGCCGCGTAAGCAGGAGTGAGAGGGGCCGCGTAAGCAGGAGTGAGAGGGGCCGCGTAAGCAGGAGTGAGAGGGGCAGCGTAAGCAGGAGTGAGAGGGGCAGCGTAAGCAGGCTTGAGCGGGGCATCGTAAGCTGGAGTGAGAGGGGCAGCGTAAGCAGGAGTGAGAGGGGGAGCGTAAGCAGGAGTGAGAGAGGCAGCAGAATCAGGAGTGAGAGGGTCAGCGGAATCAGGAGGGAGAGGGGCAGCGTAAGCTGGAGTGACGGGCAGCTTATGCAGGAGTGAGAGGGGCAGCTTATGCAGGAGTGAGAGGGGCAGCTTAAGCAGGAGTGAGAGGGGCAGCGTAAGCAGGAGTGAGAGGGGCAGCGTAAGCAGGAGTGAGAGGGGCAGCGTAAGCAGGAGTGAGAGGGGCAGCGTATGCAGGAGTGAGAGGGGCAGCGTATGCAGGAGTGAGAGGGGCAGCGTATGCAGGAGTGAGAGGGGCAGCTTATGCAGGAGTGAGAGGGGCAGCTTATGCAGGAGTGGGAAGTGCAGCGTAAGCAGGAGTGAGAGGGGCAGCGTAAGCAGGAGTGAGAGGGGCAGCGTAAGCAGGAGTGAGAGGGGCAGCTTATGCTGGAGTGAGAGGGGCAGCGTATGCAGGAGTGGGTGGGGCAGCTTATGCAGGAGTGAGAGGAGCAGCGTAAGCAGGAGTGAGAAGGGCCGTTGAAGCAGGAGTGAGAGGGGCAGCGTAAGGAGGAGTGAGCAGAGCAGCCGGAGCAGGAGTGAGAGGGGCCGCGTAAGCAGGAGTGAGAGGGGCCGCGTAAGCAGGAGTGAGACGGGCCGCGTAAGCAGGAGTGAGAGGGGCAGCGTAAGCAGGAGTGAGAGGGGCAGCGTAAGCAGGCTTGAGCGGGGCATCGTAAGCTGGAGTGAGAGGGGCAGCGTAAGCAGGAGTGAGAGGGGGAGCGTAAGCAGGAGTGAGAGGGGCAGCAGAATCAGGAGTGAGAGGGTCAGCGGAATCAGGAGGGAGAGGGGCAGCGTAAGCTGGAGTGAGAGGGTCAGCGGAATCAGGAGGGAGAGGGGCAGCGTAAGCTGGAGTGACAGGGGCAGCTTATGCAGGAGTGAGAGGGGCAGCTTATGCAGGAGTGAGAGGGGCAGCGTAAGCAGGAGTGAGAGGGGCAGCGTAAGCAGGAGTGAGAGGGGCAGCGTAAGCAGGCGTGAGAGGGGCAGCGTATGCAGGAGTGAGCGGGGCAGCTTATGCAGGAGTGAGAGGGGCAGCTTATGCAGGAGTGAGAGGGGCAGCTTATGCAGGAGTGGGAGGTGCAGCGTAAGCAGGAGTGAGAGGGGCAGCGTAAGCAGGAGTGAGAGGGGCAGCGGAAGCAGGAGTGAGAGGGGCAGCTTATGCTGGAGTAAGAGCGGCAGCGTATGCAGGAGTGGGTGGGGCAGCTTATGCAGGAGTGAGAGGAGCAGCGTAAGCAGGAGTGAGAAGGGCCGTTGAAGCAGGAGTGAGAGGGGCAGCGTAAGGAGGAGTGAGCAGAGCAGCCGGAGCAGGAGTGAGAGGGGCCGCGTAAGCAGGAGTGAGAGGGGCCGCGTAAGCAGGAGTGAGAGGGGCCGCGTAAGCAGGAGTGAGAGGGGCCGCGTAAGCAGGAGTGAGAGGGGCCGCGTAAGCAGGAGTGAGAGTGGCCGCGTAAGCAGGAGTGAGAGGGGCCGCGTAACCAGGAGTGAGAGGGGCCGCGTAACCAGGAGTGAGAGGGGCCGCGTAAGCAGGAGTGAGAGGGGCCGCGTAAGCAGGAGTGAGAGGGGCCGCGGAAGCAGGAGTGAGAGGGGCCGCGTAAGCAGGAGTGAGAGGGGCCGCGTAAGCAGGAGTGAGAGGGGCCGCGTAAGCAGGAGTGAGAGGGGCCGCGTAAGCAGGAGTGAGAGGGGCCGCGTAAGCAGGAGTGAGAGGGGCCGCGTAAGCAGGAGTGAGATGGGCCGCGTAAGCAGGAGTGAGAGGGGCCGCGTGAGCAGGAGTGAGAGGGGCCGCGTGAGCAGGAGTGAGAGGGGCCGCGTGAGCAGGAGCGAGAGGGGCCGCCTAAGCAGGAGCGAGAGGGGCCGCGTAAGCAGGAGCGAGAGTGGCCGCGTAAGCAGGAGCGAGAGGGGCCGCGAAAGCAGGAGCGAGAGGGACAGCGTAAGCAGGAGCGAGAGGGGCAGCGTATGCAGGAGCGAGAGGGGCAGCGTAAGCAGGAGCGAGAGGGGCAGCGTAAGCAGGAGCGAGAGGGGCAGCGTAAGCAGGAGCGAGAGGGGCAGCGTAAGCAGGAGCGAGAGGGGCAGCGTAAGCAGGAGTGAGAGGGGCCGCGTAAGCAGGAGTGAGAGGGGCCGCGTAAGCAGGAGTGAGAGGGGCCGCGGAAGCAGGTGTGAGAGGGGCCGCGTCAGCAGGAGTGAGAGGGGCCGCGTAAGCAGGAGTGAGAGGGGCCGCGTAAGCAGGAGTGAGAGGGGCCGCGTAAGCAGGAGTGAGAGGGGCCGCGTAAGCAGGAGTGAGAGGGGCCGCGTAAGCAGGAGTGAGAGGGGCAGCGTAAGCAGGAGTGAGAGGGGCAGCGTAAGCAGGCTTGAGCGGGGCATCGTAAGCTGGAGTGAGAGGGGCAGCGTAAGCAGGAGTGAGAGGGGGAGCGTAAGCAGGAGTGAGAGAGGCAGCAGAATCAGGAGTGAGAGGGTCAGCGGAATCAGGAGGGAGAGGGGCAGCGTAAGCTGGAGTGACGGGCAGCTTATGCAGGAGTGAGAGGGGCAGCTTATGCAGGAGTGAGAGGGGCAGCTTAAGCAGGAGTGAGAGGGGCAGCGTAAGCAGGAGTGAGAGGGGCAGCGTAAGCAGGAGTGAGAGGGGCAGCGTATGCAGGAGTGAGAGGGGCAGCGTATGCAGGAGTGAGAGGGGCAGCGTATGCAGGAGTGAGAGGGGCAGCTTATGCAGGAGTGAGAGGGGCAGCTTATGCAGGAGTGGGAAGTGCAGCGTAAGCAGGAGTGAGAGGGGCAGCGTAAGCAGGAGTGAGAGGGGCAGCGTAAGCAGGAGTGAGAGGGGCAGCTTATGCTGGAGTGAGAGGGGCAGCGTATGCAGGAGTGGGTGGGGCAGCTTATGCAGGAGTGAGAGGAGCAGCGTAAGCAGGAGTGAGAAGGGCCGTTGAAGCAGGAGTGAGAGGGGCAGCGTAAGGAGGAGTGAGCAGAGCAGCCGGAGCAGGAGTGAGAGGGGCCGCGTAAGCAGGAGTGAGAGGGGCCGCGTAAGCAGGAGTGAGACGGGCCGCGTAAGCAGGAGTGAGAGGGGCAGCGTAAGCAGGAGTGAGAGGGGCAGCGTAAGCAGGCTTGAGCGGGGCATCGTAAGCTGGAGTGAGAGGGGCAGCGTAAGCAGGAGTGAGAGGGGGAGCGTAAGCAGGAGTGAGAG